>NC_089846.1:56719659-56939869 GCF_035609145.1 Eleutherodactylus coqui | reverse complement strand
TTCATGCATTTCCAGGAGGAGTAACGGAGGAATGGGACATCCTAGAGCTCTAAGAAAAGATTCCCGTGGTCTTTTTCTTTTGGATGGGGATGGGGGGGGGGGTCGTCAAATATTTACTGAAGCTGGAGAGATAACGGGTCGTCTTTAAGAGTTTCTAAGAGGTTGGCGGCCAGTCCCTGTGTTACCCGTCAGGTGGATCAGAGCGCGGTGACCCGGTCCTCTGGTTTTCTATCTCTTGCAGGTGAGCAGTATATCCCTATCAGCCCACGCCTGTAGACTCGCTGCTGGAAAGCGCTGTTTTGCATTAGTTTCTGTTTATATTATAAATAGCCGCAGATTTCCGTCTAATCTCCTACAAGTGTTTCATTATGTGCGGCCTCTCGTTGTCCGCTGCGAGGGCACACAGTCCGCTGTGCTGTGTACACAGATGGTCCTGCTTATTACGTGGCTTGTTAATTTAGCGCCTGATTAGAATCATTTGGCCTTACTTGCTGCCCGCCCCTCCCGCCGCTCTCCTGCGCCTCTCCTGTGACTTAGACGCTCCGATTTCCTATTGCTTCCTGCCCCTAACAAGTAGATAACCCGACCCGGTGTTCTGACTCGCCTCCCAAATATGCTCCCCTCCTCTGGTTTCTTTAATCCCTTAATAACTTTCGAGGCTTGCATCATATCCTCACTCTCTGCTTCCAGACTCATCACCTGCGTAGCATAATTCATAAGTTCGATGTGTTCCTATTTCAGTTCAGTCATCTCTGACTTGTTTTGCTTTAGTAAATATTTGTATTTTCCATAACGGTACTGGAGGCTCTCTTCTTAGAATGCTACATTGTGCCATTCCTCACTAATTCTTCCTGGAAGTGTGTGGACAGCTGGGTCAATGAATCGTTGCGTCATATCCCAACATAGTCTGATACTCTACACTAACTGCCTTCTGTGTAGGGACACACCCTATGGACAAGGAGAATGGTAATGCCCATTTGTCAATTTATATGTGCGTTTCCAGGAGGAATAATTGAGGAATGGCACAATGCAGCAATCTAAAAACAGAAAAACGTACTGCTGTTATTTCATGGAGAATACACAGATGCCAGGAGATACGCGGGAGAGCCGACAGCTCTCCTTTGTGGTGGTGTATAGAGGAGCAGACTGCAATGGAAAGCACTTGCCGATCCTGTAACACGCCTGAAAGCCGCACCGGAGGATCGCTACTTCACAGAAGTTATGGAGGCTTTTTTACGAGAAAAGAGCTTCGCAGCGATGTGAAAACAGATTGGTCCTACAGGCCTCAGTGGAGCCGGGTGGGACTTATCCACGTATAGTTAAGAGTGACGCCTTGTAGGACCTGCAGTGGCAGCCATGCTGGTTGTCACCCACCTTTCCCAGAATCAGACAACTAAGAACTGAATGAATAGAATTCTACACAATTGGACTTAAGAGGACGACTGGAATACTTTTATTTCTAGTCTGTTGTGTTTCGGGTTCCTGTTCTTCTATATGATGCGCTGCGCTGTGTGTATGTCGTTCTGGAGTCGCTGGTGGCAGAGCTCTAACCTGGACAGATGGGTCTCAGCTATTGGTCAAACATCTGTTACCAGAGAGCAGTGCATTGTGGGAGCTCTGATGATGGTTATATAGCTAGAGTTAAGCTGTCGCCTATCTAGCGGGTATGGGGTAATTTAGCCGCCATCTATTTCCAAGGACAACCGGCAGAATTATGAACGCAGCTCTGCAGAAAGGGGGGGGGGGGGGGAAAGCATGCCCTGCTGCAAGCAGACCAGTACCCTGTGAAGAGTGCTTGCTTAACCCAATAATTGTCCTAAAGGGGTTTTATTATAATGATCATCATCAATATCCGATCCGGTAGCTCTGTCAAAGCTGTGGTGGAAGCGGCACAACTCCATCCACTGTGCTGTGCCCCAGAATGGTATTGTAGCTCTTCCATTCACCTCAATGAGAGAGCTGCATTACTATGCCGGGCCACAGTGGATGGATCTGCGCGCCTTCATATCAGCTGGTTGACGGGAGGATGCAATGCTTATGGTAGGTCATTAAAGGGGATGTCTTTCTTCTGGCTGCTGAAAGCAGACAGCTACGTACATTGTGCAGTGGCTCGGGTTGGTACTGCTGGCTGATTCCTATTGAAGTGAATGGGACTTGGGTTGCAGTACCAACCTGGCCACTGCACAATGTACAGAAGTTCCTACTTCCTGTATCAAGACTGCTAGAAGTGGGATAACCCCCTTTAAAGGCTCCTTTTATATTATATTGTCTATCCACCTGTAACTATCTTCTTCATTGCTTCTTCAGCCTCACCGCCCATGATGGTCTCTCAGCTCCTCTCAGTGCAGAGTGGAGGAACCGTGACATCCCCTGTTAAACATGAAGCCAAGACCATTGTGCCTGCCCCAACTACTGGCAAAAGCAGCCCGACAGAGGTGGATGTAAGTCTGCTTACTGAGTGGAAATTGTTAATCTCCGTTTTTTTTTTTTCCCCCCTCAGTCTGGACTCAGTAATTTTTTATTTGCTCCCTTATGAGGATTTACACTCCGTTGCTTTTCCTGATTCAAAGGTTCATATCTCTTGCTCCCTATTACATAGCCATAGAATTGCATTATACAATCACATCTAGTTACAGACACCACTAGGGGGAGCCCATCACAAACAGATGCATACAGCTTCCAGCAGGCTACAGCATCGGGATCTGACTGGTTCCTATAGATGACTGCTTCACTCTTTTTTTTTTTGGACTAGTTTTTATAAGTTTTCCCATATACATATTTCCTTTGCAATATTGGGCTACTTATGACATATATTGCAAAATCTTTTTTTTTTTTTTTAAATAGCCAAAACTTTTAAAGCGACAGCAACGCATGATCAAAAACCGAGAATCTGCATGCCAGTCACGGAGGAAGAAGAAGGAATACGTCCAGGGGCTGGAGGCGAGACTGCAGGAGACAGAAAGGCAGCTGGAGATTTCTCGTCGAGAGAACAGAGAGCTAAGAGAAACCGTGCAGCATCTAATGAGAGAGGTGAGTCCATAAAAACAGATGGGGGGGGGGGGGGGAGTATTGCCTCTGTTATTAAATTCATGGAATGGCCAGTTTATTAGAAACCCAGTCCCTTTCATCATTGGTGCAGCATAAAATCACGTGATAAGTTTGCCGTGGATCATATGGTAAAATCCAGCGATCAGAGCGACATCCAATGAGGCCTGGCTATCGGCGCTAGACTAGGATTTCTCTGCTAACCTTGTGGGGTTTTCTCATGCAGTGATATCAAGAGTTTACTGAGAATGGTGTGATCAAGGAAAACATTCAGCGAAAGGGAATGCTGTGGGTGGAAACAACTCAATGGCAATAGAAGTCGGAGGAGGATATCCGGAGAACCGACACTACACAATCTGCAGCTGAAGACCACGCTGGTGCTCCAACTAATGTGTCTGAATGCACGACTCATCCTTTCCTTAGCACACATGGGCTATAACAGCAGATGACCATTTCCAGCACGATTGTGTCTAAAGGCCCTTTCACACGGGACGATTAGCGTTCAGAGTTGTTCAAATACCTGCAGGAGTGCAGATATCTGAATGATAGTCGCCCCATGTAAATGCATGCAGAGATTGAACGACTGGACCAGAGTCGTTCACTTTCTGCATGCAGAAACCTGAAAAACTAGCTGTTCAGTGTAAACAGCAGTCGTACAGTTCTGAACGACTGTCTGCTTAAGGTGAATGGAGGTGGGGCGGGGTGAGAACGCTCCTCCAACCACCCGCCTTCATGCTGGCAGCACTTTCAGCGATACTCACTCTTGTGTAACAGCACAGGAGCGAGCCTCACTGAGATGCAATGTTGGGCATTGTATGCCCAACAGTTCATCCCATGTAAATGGGCATTAAGAGAAACCGAGATGAGACTCCAGTGTTTAAAAGTGCGCAAGAATTGTACTAGTAGAAAAACATGGTCCGATGAATCCAGATTTCTTTTGCACAATGCTGATGGGAGGATGCCGATTGTTGACCCCTTCGTGTCAGCTGGTCAGAACATGTCAGCAGCTCCATCTAATCTGCAACAACTACAAGAAGCTTCTTGTCCACATGGGCCGATATTCCTGCAGAGCGATTTCATCACCTAGTAAAAATGTATGCCATAATGAATTGCTGCGGTTCTTAGGCCAAAAGATTCCAATGCGCTACTAGATGGAGGTCTCTACTAGAGTGGCCATTTAGTCTAAGTCTTTTCTCACTATCATTCTTTACAATTTATTACAGAATGCATCGCTCCGCAGCTCCACCAGCAACCGGAAGGTCGTCTGCGCCATGGTTGTTCTACTCTTCATTGCGTTCAATTATGGACCTACAAGGTGAGCATTAGTAGCAAGCCCTGACCAAGCTGTCTCTTCACAATACATGGGGGAGTTGGCAGCATATCCTTTACAGTTTTGTATCCTCACAGTTTTTTGTTTTTTTTTAAAGATAGGGCATGTTTATTGGGCCAGGCTGGAGTCACAGCCTCCTTGGAAGCCATCAACATGTATGGTAACAGGATACCAATACTCTGGTATCCAGGAGACTAAGCACGATGCTGCATGGTTGGAATTTATTAATATCTGCAAAGACAAATTTCAGGAGTCCAGAAAAATAAGACAGGCTGGATAGAATATAAGCATCTTAAAGGGGTTTCTCGGACTAGGATATGGATAGCCTATCTTCAGGGGGCTCCAGTGTCCCCACGATCAACTGTTTTAAGAGACCATGGCACTCAGATAAATGCTGCAGCCTCTTCTTTGGCGTATGATGTCTTGTGACCTATGTGTAGCTCTGAACCAGTGAATGGGATTGAGCTGCTATACCAGGCACTACCACTATAAAATGTGTGGCACTGTGCCTGGAATACAACAGTTGAACAATTGAAATCTCAGGCAGCAGGTTCCCATTAATCTGATATTAATGACCTATCATGAGGGTAGGTTATCTATACCCTAGTCCTGGAATCCCCTTTAAACATCCAGTCCCTGCTTTATTGTCACTTTTTAGACTATTTTACTTCTGGTTGTTAGAAATTTACTTTATAACTGAAAGGACCTTTTGAGATGTTGTCTTTTGTGTCCAGTGTGATTCAGAACAATATACAGGAGGAGCCAATGAAGAGTCCAGAGGTTTCATACAGTAATCGCCGCCTCCTTACTTTCAATAATAAAAGCGATTCGCCCGAGCCTCCGGGACCAACTTTCTATGCACCACATCTGACCAAACGCAAAAGCTCTTTCAGGTAAGAACCAATAGTGGCCACTTGAAAAAGATAAAAACTTTAAAGTGGTTTTCCAGGGAAACACTATTGATGACTATCATCAGGATAGTTTATCAAGAGTTGATTGTCCGGGGTCCTTTGCTTGGGACCCTGACAGATCAGCTGAGGGGGTGCATGCTGTCAGAGCCGCAAATACACAGTTCGGTGCGGAGGCTTCTGCTACGACCTCTGTGTATTTGCGGCACTGATGGATCAGCTGAGCGGGCGCATGCTGTCTGGGGTCCCAAGTGATGGACTCCAGACGATCAACTGTTGATGACCTATCCTGATGATAGGTCATCAATAGTATTCCCCTCGAAAAACCATCAAATTTCACACCCGTTGGTCCGCATTTTCCACTGTTGATTTATTGTGGATTTTCTGTTGCAGAAAATTCTCAGCAAATCTGCTACATCTAAACACACCCTAAAAGGATGTTCATACACAGAACATTATGTTCCCATGGCAGATCTTAGGCTTCCCTCACACAGATGGTTTTGGACAGCGTTTAACGCTGCTTTTTCAGCGCCGTGCTAAACACTGTACAAGGCTCCGATTCATTTCAATGGGGCTGCTAACACAAGCATCAAAGCACAGCATCTTGAAGGCTGCACTCTGACAATGATGCATGCTCTATTTTTGGCTGTTTTCGGGTCTGCGTTGCCCATTGAAATGAATGGGCTGCGCTAAATGCCCTAGCTACATTACCTGAGGCGGAAAAAAATACATACCCACTTAGCAGGTGCAGTTGGGGTTCCAGGCCGGCTGCCGGGCACTTGTCAAGCCAGCAAAGCATCTATTGCTAGTAACGCATATCCTTTTAGTCTTGGATTATACCTACCTGTGGCGCTCTCTACTATTTTCTTGACTTTCTGGTATTGCTAGTAACGGGGATTGAAATCCCCACCTCCCAGCGAGAGAGTGGCTGTGATTGGTGCATCCAGCGCTGGTTGTGATTGGCTGAGCCGGCTGTCACTAAGGCAACTCAGCCAATCAGAGCAATCTCTTGCTGGAGGCAGGGTCTTCAAACCCCATAACTAGCAAAAGATCCTCTGTCAGCTTGATAAGTGCCCTGCAGCCAGCCCGGACCTGCGGAGAACAGCGGCATGGATCCCAATGGCACCCGCTAGGTGAGTATTGTTTTTTTTCGTGTTTTTTTTTTTTTTTTTTTTTTTTCAGCATCCTTGGCTGCGTTTTCGGTTTTGCTGAAAACGCAGCCAAAACACTGGCATAACACATACCAGTCCTGCTGAAACTGCAGTAAACGCAGCGTTTTTGCAAACACCTGGCTTTAAGCATGGAATTTGCGTTAGGGTATTGTTCATACAGCATTTTGACCAGGGACCGAAAAATCTTAACGCCCAATGTCCACAGGCGGACTTGATTTGCGGAATTCGTGCATGGCACTCACACGGGAGATCCGCAAATCAAGCCGCTGATAGGGAAGCATTGGGCGTCCGTACTTCATTAACACCTGCGTATTTTTGTCTTTATTCGATTTGCGGATGCCACGTGCCGATAATAAATCGCAGCATGCTCCATTTTACCGTGGATCAGCTCCATTCATCTTTATGGGAGCTTACAATCCGCAGTGCATCCACAAATACATTTGCGGATGCACTGCGGATCTGAAGGTTAAATTCAATTCTGAAGGTGGGGAAAAAGCTGGGAGGTGGGGTTGCGGATAATCCGCAGTACATCCACGTGGAAATGTATTGCGCTGTGCCTAGTACATAATTAATGGGGACGTTGTACTTGTTGGAGTGCTACGGCCCTTTCCATTTAGTAATCTGCGGGGGTGCTTGGCGTTAGATTCCCTAAGGATAGGCCTCACTTTTATCTCTAGCACACTCTGCCCCAGTTATTCACTTGCATGTGCCCGAGCTGCAGTACCGAACATGACATACAAATGAAAGTAGCGCTATGTGTGATAATCATCAGAAGTAAGCTCTGTAGCCCATTTGTTCTCATGATCTTTGGGCCTTCATCTATCACAGATTGCTGCATACCTCAGCGACTTGCCATAAAGTGCTTATCCATGATGTAACAGCGCCACACCAGCCCCATTCACTTCAATGGAATCGAGCTTTAATTCCTGACACAACCTGTGGACAGGTGTGGCGCCGTTTCTAGAACAAAGCAGCTGTGTTTTTCTGATCTGTACATCCCCTTTAACTGTTGAACTCTACAGAATATCTTTATGTATAGTTATAGGTATTTTTGGCTGTTTTTTTTTTCAGTAACTCAACTGGGTCGCTTGCAAACATGAAGCACTTAATGGTTCGCGACCTGGACCAGCTCTTCCACGCCTCTGAGTGCAGACATTTCAACCGCACAGAGTCCCTTCGGTAGGTGCCCTGTGCCTCAGCTGAGAAACCTTATATCACATCTCTGGTAACCTCTCTGTACACCTCTCCTTCAGTGACCTGATGCTTTATGTTGTGCTTGCACCCATCGGGGGGCTGCAGAGGACGCAGTGGCTAATGCTCCCTATATACCAGCATTTGCCTTTATGGCACTGAAGTGTCAGCATTATGGGAAAGGTTTCCTGAGCAGCACTCTCATTCTGATAAATGCTGGCAGACATGTACCATATGGGAGGGTACAGCTCTGGATGTCTCTAATGCTAATTTGGGGTTTGTAGTCAGAATCCGTGCCTGGACCAGCAACCACCTAGAGAACACCATATGCCTACCCTGAAAGAACTCCATTTTTCTTTCTAATAGGGAATGAACAGACATTAGGACATGGCAAATGCACCAAATAACCGTGACCAGTAAATATTGGCACTGAGAGGACCACCTGTCCATCTATTGCTCCCCCTTTTTTATGGTCCAGTTACGTCATGCATGTTCAAGGTTTATATGGAGTGGTCGGGAGCCAAAACAGCTCCATACAATGCAGGTACCAACTGTTTCTTACAGCTGACACTCGCCTCTAACAGCTGTGATCAGCACTCCCATTGATTGCGGCTTTTAACCCTTTAAATGTCCAGATCAGAGTTAGGGGGTCCTGAATGGCCCCCGCAATTTCATTGCGGTGTGCTGTTTGGTTCCAATCGCAGCTAGGGGCCTTCTGAAAGCCCCCAGGGTTACCATTGCAGATTGTTTATCAAGAATTGCCTGTGGCACGGCTTGATAGATTGCGGTATAGTGTAATACTACGGTATTAGATCACACTGCAGGAGCGATCAAACCCTATAGGGATAAAAAGAAAAAAAATGTTTTATTTGACTATTGAAAAAAAAATTACAACATAATAAAAGTCTTTAAAAAATCCATTTTGCCATATTTATAATAACATTCTCTAAATTAAAAGCAAAAACATATTTGGTATCGCTGCGTCCATAAAAGTCTGATCTATCAAAGTGATGCATTATTTAACCGGCACAGGGAACATTGTCAGGAAAAAAAATACACAACGTCACCCTGTCTCCAAGAAAAAAATGTAATAAAGGCAATCAAAAAGTCATGTACTCCAAAACTACAGGACGTTCCACAACAAACGAGCCCTCACACAGCTATGTCAATGGAAAATACAAAGACTGTCAATCAGAATTTTTTTTAAAAGTAGTACAGCAAAAAAAAACATACAAATTTGGTATCGTAGTAATTGTACTGACCCATCTCATAGTTATCCTGTCATTTTTTTTCTGTCAGAACAAGACCTTCACCCCAAAGGTGGTGGAATTGCGCTTTTTTATTCCCCCAGTTTACTTCGCTTGTAATGTTTCAAAAGTTTTTTAGCACATTATATGGTACATTACATAGCACCATTGAAAAATACAACTCGCCAGACCAAAAAAAAAAATCATAATTCTTTTATTTATCCATCAACGTAGCTGTCTGAGGCCTTGTTTTTTTAAGTGGTGAGGAAAAGCCCAAAATGAAAAAAAAGATCCCTTAAGGGTTAAAGCGATCCTTTGGTTTCCGAACAGAATTCTGTCCTGGGACCGGATGATGGAGGTGGTATATTACCTGCACTTGATCTTGTCCACCTCTTCAATGGGCTACTTTCGGTCCTGTGTTCGGATGGCCAAGACTTTAGACTATCTAATAACCCGTAGTGCATTGCTAGTGTTCTATTACTTTGATTTAATAGCTATAATGTACTATTGTCTGATTGGCCAGCACTGCTCACATTATCAGCGCTGGCCAATTATAGAGTAGTGCAGAGTCTAGTTTGAAAATGGCAGCGGCCAGTTGCCCACCAGAAAAAGACCTGGAACTGGCATAAACCGAGAGACACAGGAGCTCGTGCAGGCAATATACCACCTCTACCCTTTGGTCTTGGGACAGAATTTTGTTCCCAAATCAGAGTCCCTTTAATTATTACTGCGAATACCAACAATAATCGTGTAGTGGGAACGCGTCCAGCAAGCAAACAACGAATGAGAATTTGCTTCTTTGTCGTTGATTGCATCTTTTATACTGACATAAAATGTATTGTTGCTTGGCAGAAAATCAAGCAGTATAAATAGAAAATCGTTAAATTGTTGGAAGATGAGTGTAGAGTGAAGGATAAGCCCTCTGAGGCAGACGAACGATCCGATAAGCAATCTCAAAAATGAATGTATGATTATTGGCATGTGTAAAAGTCGTTATATACTCTCGTCACTTGCTTTCCTTCAATTTATCTTTACGTGTAAACACAGCATTTGGGGGGACCACCCCTGGTCTACTGCCCCTCTTCCCACAGAGGACCACCCCTGGTCTACTGCCCCTCTTCCCGCAGAGGACCACCCCTGGTCTACTGCCCCTCTTCCCGCAGAGGACCACCCCTGGTCTACTGCCCCTCTTCCCGCAGAGGACCACCCCTGGTCTACTGCCCCTCTTCCCGCAGAGGACCACCCCTGGTCTACTGCCCCTCTTCCCGCAGAGGACCACCCCTGGTCTACTGCCCCTCTTCCCGCAGAGGACCACCCCTGGTCTACTGCCCCTCTTCCCGCAGAGGACCACCCCTGGTCTACTGCCCCTCTTCCCGCAGAGGACCACCCCTGGTCTACTGCCCCTCTTCCCGCAGAGGACCACCCCTGGTCTACTGCCCTTCTTCTCGCAGAGGACCACCCCATGTCTGTTGACCCTGTTTGCTTTGAGAAGGCCAACCTTGGCCTACTGCCTTATTTCTCTGAGAGCTCCACCCGTCTAGACCTCCATTGTTCTCTGCATTTTTTGGTCGTCGCCTCATTTTTACGGTATGGTTATTTGATGTGAATTGTACCAGATGGTTTCCATAACCTCATTCCCTTCATGCTTTCCTCCTTACAAACAGATTAGCGGATGAGCTCAGTCTGTGGGTTCGCCGGCATCAGAATGAGAGGAAGACTGGAAAGCAGGTCACGAAGAAACTGCGGAAAACAAAGGTGCGTATGTGAGCACCTTTGCTGAATGTGTTACAGCGAATGTGTTACAGCAATAGGACAGTCATTGTTGTTATACTTGTATGTTTCTTCCCGAAGTATAAAGCGCCCCCCCCCCCCTTCCCCCCTCATTATACACCTTCATCAACTGCTGGCCGAGCGTTTATACGGTTTATGAAGGCATGTTGCAGCCAGACCGCTCCGGTGGAGTATTATCTCCTGGTGAACAAGAGATTTGACCACTGAAATTCATCATCCCTGATCTTTCTTATCCCCAAAATCATCTGTTGGGGGAAAGTTGAGCCACTTCCATACAGATTAGAAAGTCGTCTGGCCTCGCCATTTTTGACAGATTCTTATGACTACAGCCTAATGTGTATGCCTCCAGTGCTGAATATTATGTTGGCGCTATTCAGATATAGCTTATTGTATACAGTCATTTGCCGTTGTAGCATCCATTTAGCCATTGTCTTCTCTTCCAGAAGCCGTTGATCCGGAACAGCATGGCGTTCGCAGATCTGGTGCCGGCTCATACATCCAGACTCCAGTCGCACAGGTTCTCCACAGCTCTTTCCTGACTGCCTTCTTCATCTGTCACTGTGTTTCCTTATCACTACTGAATTCACTTTTGGCATTAGTATTATACACATCATTGAATTATGTCTTCGACACCATTTGGATAGTATCAGCCCCTCTATCCCTGTGTTGTCCTTTTCTGTCCATCATACACACTCCTCTCCTGCTTCTATCGCTCTGTCTGTTGCCGTCACGCCCGTCTGGCTGTGTATTCCGTGTTACACCCTATGTCTTAATATACAGCATATCTTTCTATCTCCTTTAAAGGAGCCTTCTCCGTTAATTAACATTATTCTTGCATTTAACACCCTCATATATTGGCCAGAGCAGAAAGTGACTCCGAACAGCATCTCTATCTCTCTCTGGAGCACCTGGCATATTCATGGCTTACAAGGACATCCCATTGATTTCAGTGAACGCCATGTAATGTCTCAGTTCTTTTGACAAAAAACATTTGCTTAAAGGGTTATTCCCATCTCAGCCAGTCATGGTTGAGATGGCGAATACTTATCTGTATGCCACCCATGGCTGCTATTACAGAAATCGTGGAAGTGAGCCAGGATGGGGTCTTGATGGTGGTGGTATTGGGGTAGAAGTTTTCAAGATAGGTGCAAAATCGAGGCTTGTATACTGGTCCTGTGTATATGCTGGAATTGTCTGAGATGGGAATACTCATTTATTGGTGCCTGTACATATTGCAGATAAGCCTTGATAAGCTGGACAGGAGTGATAGGCGTTTGCACTAATTACTATGGTTTTAAATTTGCACATAAAAGTGGAACACGGCAGTTAGCAGTAAACTGCATGCGGTTATTACAGATCGCAGCAATGTATATAAGCATACGAATTGTTCTTCTGGAAATTACAGCTGATTGCTGGGAGTCCAGATAGCAAGAAACTCTGTTATCCACTACATGCCTCTATGTGGGACCATTGCAATACAAAGAGGCTCAAAGCTATTTTTTTTTTATTTATTACCAAGTGCCATACATGTTTGGCGCTTTGTCCTGCGCTTTAAACCCACATCATTGTAAATGTACAGCGTGGGCTTAAAGCCCCTGCAATCTATCAGCAGCATGTCTGGTGTCCAGCTGTCAGGCAGTGAGGGATCCCAAGGAAAATACAGAAGTGGTTTATAGCTGCTTCTGTCTTCTCTTCTGCAGGCTACATAGTGTGCAATGAGCTCTATAGTAAATAGAGAAAGCGGTAGTGCTGTTCCCTATATTGGACCTAGTGATCACATGATCACTGGCGATCCTCCGCACAGCATTGCTGATGGGTATGAGCAGACCCCGATCAGCTTTGACAGTGACTACTGTCACCATATATTTACCCCTGTACCTGGGGCTCCCATGGGTGCCGCAGCTACAGTGTAAAACTGCAAAATAATTTTAAAAAAGGGAAAAAAAGCACATTGTGAATGTCCCCCAGGGGTCTTATAGGATGTCATGAGAAACATATAGGTTAAAACAAATCTACAAAAGTAAGTACAAAATTAATAGAATAAAAAACAAATCTATTTTAATGAAATGAAAACCCCACTGCCCACGCCAATTTAAACTGTCGCCCTAGCTGTCTTGTAATCCGAAACTACATTAATTATATATCAAAACAACTACATTTTAAGAGTAAAGAAGTATACTTTTTTTTTTTTAAACCACATTACCAAAATAAATTTTCTTCTTTTGTATGTGAAAAAAGGTATTAACCCTTTCCAATCCAATTTTGGATTCAGGGTTTTCTAAAAGGCTTTCTCTGTTTGCTGTTATACAACGGTGCCATCTGCTGGCTAAAGCCAGTGAGTGTGCGCGCGCCAGAGAAGCTCCAACAGCGAAGTGGCTGGCAATAGACGGTAAGAATACCCTGTCGGACGTCTTCTGACATTGAAGCTGTACAAGCTTCAATCAGAATGTAGGAAGACATCAGACAGTGGATTAGAAAAGGTTAAAAAAACAGCCCTATATGTCATAAAAAAAACAGCAAAAATTATTTCAGTAGCCCAGGAAAAAACATAGGGAAAGTCTCAGCATATCCTATTCTGGTGCATTTTCATGGACCAGAATCGCCTATTCAAGGCAACAACCGTGTAAAAAAACATAAACTAGAAAAAGAATGTGTACGTGTGTGTGTGGACGTGTGTGTGTGTGGACGTGTGTGTGTGTGGACGTGTGTGTGTGTGGACGTGTGTGTGTGTGGACGTGTGTGTGTGTGGACGTGTGTGTGTGTGGACGTGTGTGTGTGTGGACGTGTGTGTGGACGTGTGTGTGGACGTGTGTGTGTGTGGACGTGTGTGTGTGTGGACGTGTGTGTGTGTGGACGTGTGTGTGTGGGCGTGTGTGTGTGGGCGTGTGTGTGTGGGCGTGTGTGTGTGGGCGTGTGTGTGTGGGCGTGTGTGTGTGTGTGTGTGTGTGTGTGTGTGTGTGTGTGTGTGTACACACTGGACGTAAAAAATGTATCCACACAGCACATATGGATTTTCCATATTAATGCGCATGCATTGACGTGGGTCGTTTTTTATTTATTGCCATCGCAGCTGCTGGCTTACCCTCGTAAGCTGTCCTTATACAGTCAGGCGTCATATAGACAGTATATGTGCGTAGGCAAATTATCAAAGCTTTATCGACGTGTGATGTCGAGTAATCAGGTCCTCAGAGACGCTTCTTATGTCATCTCCTCCACCCACATAGCCTGGTTAAAGGGGTTTCAACAGAAATCTTATTGATGACTTGCCCTCAGGATAGATCATCACTAGTTAATCTTCAGGGATCTGCCGCTTGGGACCACGACCGATCAGTAAATTGGGCATCCGCTGTTAGCCCTGCTATTCACGGGTTGGAGCAGAGGCAGATTGCTCCAACCCCTGCGTAGTAGCTGGTGCTTGTAACTACAGGTGCAACTCCCATTAAAATCAATGGCAAGCGCAGGCCAATACATAGGAGTTAGAGCCATCTGCTTCTGCTCAAACTCCTGTGTATTGCAATGCTGACAGCTGATTGGCTGGTGTCTGCTGCTCTAGACCCTTGCCAATCTACTATTGGATGACTGATCTGGAGGATCAGTCATCAATAGTATATCCGTGGTAAACCCCTTTATTGCCCTGTGTAAACTCTATACACTGCGTTTAGTTCCAGCCTGTATATGACACTCCATGTGTCTGTTCACTTCTCTCCTGTTGCCTCTTGTCACTGTTTGCTCCTGTCTCAAAAAAACCTTCTATATCAGCTGTGAAGTTTTTGTGGTGACTCTTACTCTTATATCACTCCCTCAGATTGCAGAGTGCACCATTGCAGCTGTATGGCCCCCAGGAGCCCAGTGATCACTTTCTAATGGATGCCATTGAACGTCGGGAGGATACGTTCTACGTGGTGTCGTTCCGCAGGGTCAGTGCTTCGATTCATACTGTGACCGGACAAAGCTGCTTTCTTACCCCAGTGCCAATTACTCACCTCGGCTTCTGTCTTTCAGGATCACCTGCTCCTTCCAGCAATAAGTCACAATAAGACGTCCCGTCCTAAGATGTCCCTGGTGATGCCCGCCATGTCTGTTAACGGTGAGTAATGTCCCCTGCGCTCTTGAGGCTGTCATCTCAGGGCTTCATTCATGACTATCTGATCCTTGTACCTCACAGACACCATGTATAACACCTCCCAGGGATATGAGACCATGATGCAGATAGATTGCGAGGTGATGGACACCAGGGTCATCCAGATTAAGTCCTCCACGGTTCCCCCCTCACTACGAAGACCCCAAAATCCACCTCCACAGCAAGGGGCAACAAGTGGGAATCAGTCGCTCTATCTACAGGACCAAACCTCAGTGGATGATGGACATGACTGAGGAGGACATACACGCAAATAGCATTTTTATATTGTACATACACGTATATGTATATAAGGAGACATATAGGCAGAAGTGTAAGTAATTATCGATGTCAGATAAATATATAATGTGTGTCTTACTATAGTAAAGGATGATGGGCTTTATATCTGCAGCCTTCCTTCTCTCCAGCTGTTGTGCAACTACAACTCTTATCATGAACTGTTATGGCATGCTGGGAGTTGTAGTTATGCAATAGCTGGAGAGCCACATGTTGCAGACTTCTGCCTTCTATCAATATCCAAGCATCTCCAGACCATCTTTAGCTATGAAACTGCAGCTACATAAAAGCCTCAGTCAAACAGTCAGAGGAAGTAATTACTTTAACTTTTACTTAAAGGAACACTCCAGGTAAAACTCATGGTTATGTTTATGCAAGGCCAGAGGGGGCGGAGCATGACACAGATTCATTCATTGGTGGAGTTGAATCCTTGGGTCATATTCCCTCTGTCAGGCCCTACAAATGTATCAGTGTTGCCTGAAGTGTTCCTTCTAATTACGGTATAGAGTATTATTTTGTGTTCAGCTTAACTGCATGAAGCTAAAGGGAATAATGAAGCTGAAAGCACTTCGTCACAATATATACAATGAATGGCCTCTTTATTAGACTCCCGGCCTTTTCATGACTGGCGATTCCCTGTATGGAAATTAAAGCTGTGACCCTGGGGTGCAGGTAAAATCCCATGACAAGTTTTCTGTAGATCAATTTCAGTGTGAATCCACATTAGATGGGTAAATTCAGCAATCCTCTGGTGTGGAGCATGTAGAGAGATTGGCGTGATCGAGGGAAAATCCAGCAGAAGGGAGATCCTGTAGACCGAAACGATTCCACGACGAAAGGGGTCAGAGGAGGATGTTAAGAACCACTCTGGTTAAAAGGCACTGCACGCTCACCATTCCTTAGCACGGGTGGGGTATAAGCAGACTTTCTGCTCCAGCGCCATTAAGATAAATAGTAAGACGAGACTCCAGCGGGCAAAAGAGCGCAAAATTTGGATCACTAAGCAGCGGAAAATTATCGCCTGGTCAGATGGATCCACATTTCAGTTGCATAATGCTGATTGGAGGGTGAGAATTTGGCGCAAGCAGCATGAAATCGATGAACCCTTCCTGTCAGCTGGTCAGATCATGTCAGCACCTCCATCTAATGTGCAGTAACTGCAAGAAGCTTCCTGTCCGCAAGGGCCGATATTTTTGCAGAACTGTTTTAACACCTAGTGGACTTTATACTATGACGAATTGCTGCAGTTCTGAAGACCAAAGGAGGTCCAACATGGTACTAGATGGGGGTCTCTAATTAAGTGCCCCCCCCCCCCCCCCCCCAACGATACGGTACATTTCAATAAAATGAACTGCATGCATGGTGCCTGTAAACCTGCTTTTATGTGGACAGAACACCATCTTCCCAAAGATGCTTCTTGCTGTACATCATCTATTGGCTCATCACAGACACAATATGGTTCTGGTTAATAGAACTATGTAGCATCACGCAGCCCTGACCCCTCCCACCACAACACCACATGACTCGCTAGTTTTCATACAATGGAGATGGTTGAAAGAGCATGTACCGGGTCATGTGGGGACATGGTTATGGGACACAAAGGGCTGCGTGATGTGACCCAGCGCCATGATGGGTACTGCGGGAAAATGCACGTGTGTGGGTTATATCACGCCCTGCTGCTCACATAATGGCAGGTTTGTGCTACTATTATTAATATAGATGGATTGTATTTTTTTTTTTTTTATATATATATTGACCGTTTTATAACTAAAGGGAAAAAAAAAAGGAAACTGCTTTAAATATTTGCACCTACTCCTATGTCTGACCTTATCTGCCGCTGCGGTCATTAGAAAGGTTAGGCCGTGGCTGCAGCACAATGGTTCTTCCGTCCAACAGCAGAGGTGAGACTCTCAGACCTGGCATGAAACTCTGTGACACGTAGGGGAAGTGTTTGGCTTCTAATGGGCAGATATGAAGGAGAAGGTAGAGAGGTAACCTAGAACCAAGACTCCAGCAGAGATCAGTCTGTCACGTTTGGATGCTTGTATACATGGAAGGTTTCGGTATATATAGAGTGTGTGTGGTCCGTCTTACATGTGCTGGTAGAATTTCCTCCTGTATATATGTGTCAGTTTTATTTCAGTTACATTGTATGTACATATAAATAAGTTAGAGTAACTGCAGTTTTTTAAAAACTTTTGACTTGTCAGGGCAGCACATCAAAAGTTTTGATCAGTGGAGGTCCGAGTGCTGAGACCCTCACTGATGGCAGAAATGAGGGGGCTACAGCGCTCTCCCGAATGTTGTGTACTTTTTGGCTTTTTTCGCTGCTTGTCAGCTCCTCTCGACCGCTGGAGACAGATGCATAGATGTCTGTAGCCATCTGTGTGTCCCTCTTCAACTGCTGTGAGGAGCTGGCAAGCAACAGTCGGAGGGGTACAGAGCTGCTGTCCTTTCATTCTTGCGTTCAGTAAGGGTCTCAGCACCCGGATCCCGCTGATCAAACGTTTTGATGAGTCACCCTGAGTTAAAGTTTTTTTTTAAAAAAAACCTCTATAAAGGGCTTATTCAGGTTGAGAATTATTTTTCAGAGTGGTGGAATAACATAGAAAAAGACATACTCGTCTCATCCGATTCCCGGCTGCTCCCGTTTCGCTAGTGGTCAGCACTTCTTGCTGCAGCGATGACCTCACCAACACCAGGAGGGTATGGGGGATCGGGTGAAGGGAGTATGCCTTTTTATGTTATTCCATTATTAAAAACTACTCCGAAACTTTTTTCCTCCCTCAAGTACCCTTTTTAAAGCCGAACTCCACTCAAAACGCAGGACGTCCAGTTGTGACTGCAGTCAACATCTACATAGTGCTGTAGGGGTCCAGGAGGATGAGATCTAGGGGGCTGTCACTTTGGCGCTGCTTTAGATGCTCCCTTGCTGTCTAATGCTGTGGTCATTGCTGATTTTCTCCTTTCCTTAGGGCTCTTTCACACGAGCCCTCTCTGAGCGCTCAGATAGCTGCGCTAAAACAGCGCGGCTGAGCGTTAAATCGTGTGAACTAATAGCAGCCGCGAGCGCATCTGATCACAGGGGTCTCGCCATCAAGACCCCCACCAATCCTGGGAACAGGAGTCCCGTGTTCCCCTTCCTCGTCACGGTAGGATCACCGTACCTCCCACACTGAAGCCTTATTCACATGACCGTATATACGCAGCTATTGTAGCTGCATCCAAAAATCGGGCCCATCTGAAGTATGGATTCCAATGTTTTCATTCAGATGAGCGATTTTTGGGCACGTAAAAAAAAATTGTGCCTGGAAAAACATATAGCACATAGGCGACCAAAAATGGCAACTGATTCTATATAGAGTCAAGATAGGTCTTGCCCTATCTTTTGACGAGATACGCAGGAAGCTCCTATAGACTCCTATGGGGGCTAAAAAAAAAGGGAGGAGGAGGGAGTTTAGCAGCGTCCAACGCTGGGAAAAGAAGACGGCTGGTTCTATTTAAGCATTAGCAGTCATTTTTTAACTCGTGCGGCCAAACATAAAAATGCATACAGTCGTGTGAAAGAGGCCAGAGGAAGAGATTGAATGGAGATAGCCGAGTGCTTGTACTCTATTTCCGTCAGCCCCATTGAAATGAATGGAGTGACGCTGTGCCTGTGCGACCACCACTCCATTCAATCTCCTCCTCACTATTGGGTGAGACGCCCGTGATCAGACTTCTATCACCTATCCTATGGATAGGTGGTTATTCAGTAGTGGTACAACCCCTTTAATTAAACAGTACAGGGACAAAAATAATGAGCAAACAGCTCCTCATAGCTCAGCTTCCTGGACTCGGGGACTGCAGTCACACTTGATTTTTCAGGATTGCAGTGGAGTTTTGTTTTAAGCAGATACAGTATATGTAGATTCTAACGGGGTTTGATGAATATAGAAACCTGTATATTTATAAGAATAATTAGCTGGACTAAAGGGAATTCTGGGATATCGCACACCTGACCCTGATCATTGCCTTAATGCTTCAGTATCAGGCTCCAGGTCATCTTCATGGGTTCATCTGTCTATTTGTATATAGGATACGTCAGGATTTTTTTTTTTAGTCTACTACTTTTCTTGAAGACCTAATAATAAGGTAGGACGCGTGTGAGTACGGGAGAGCATGTGGCGTAACGTGTGCAGATCCGTGTCCATTGCAGTCTTTACTTTGTATTTTGTTAAGGTGATGATTTTTTTATAATAAATCTTGAAAACGCTTCATTGTATCTCTTTGTTATGATAATTCTTCTCCCACAATCCCCTGCAGTATATCTCACACTTCCCTAAGCCTCATGTCCACGGATGGGTCAGATTCTGCGTACAGAATCCCGCATGGAATCTGGCCCTTGATCCTGCTTACCTGTGCATGCAGGCGGCGGCGTCTGCGCGGACCCCCCCTTTTCCGAGTTATCTGTACGTCTCGCTGTCGGATACGTGCAGGACAGATTTTCCTTTTTTTTTTTAATCTGCTTTTTCCGCAGAACCCACGACCCGTCCGCGATTTCATTTGTGGACGGGCCACGGCTCAGAAGCCGCCTGGCAGAATCACACTGAAATGGAGCATGCTGCGATTTGTTTTCCAGACCAAAAGGTCCACAAATCAAATCGGCATGCTTTGAGTTGCGGACGCCCATGCTCCCCTATGGGTGGCTTGAACTGTGGATTGTCCACGCCAATTCCGCAATTCAAATCCGCCCGTAGACATTGGGCCTTTCTCCCATAGGATGTAGGGTGATGTTGTGGAGCACTACTCGTTCTGCTCTGTGCTCCAGCCCTGATGTAATCCAAGGCTGGAGAGAAGCTGCAGAACGAGGCTCCTCCCACTTCTGTATGCTGGGCCGCTGCAGGCGTCTGCTCTCTACTGTCAGTCTAGTGATAGCAGGAGCCTACTTATAAGTAGTGCAAGGTTTCATAGTGAAATTGTTTTGCCCCAAATAGCACTCACCTCTTGCAGATACTGGGTGCCGTTCAGGTATCTCTGCACTCCCATTGAAAGTGAATGGTGCAATTGTGTGACCAGCACTCCATTTAGTCTCCTCATGAGGGTGCAGTAACCCCACCATGAAGAAGATGGGGGGACTTAGAACCCCTCTTTCTCAAGGTGTCCCCCCCCCCCCCCCCCCTTTACCTCCCATTCACGATCAGCAAGTTATCCCCTAACTTCTGCAATGGTTACTGACCATCCAGCTGCAACCTATAGAAAAAGCCAAGAGCTCATTGAAGTGAATGCGGGGCACAACTAGCGTAACACAGCTCACTATGGTTTCCATAACTTCGCACAATATAAACAGCATAGTACTCCGTGCTACGCAGTTTCCATAGCTCCCGCTCACTTCAAAGAGCGCTAAGGAAATGGCATGCAACTGAAGTGCCGGCTTTTTCTGACAGCTGGTAGAAAAATAGCCATGGATTTTGCCATCTGTGCCATGAAACGCCAAGGTGGGAATACCCCTTTAAGGATGCGTTCATACATAGTGGATATGCTGTATGTTTTCTGCCATAAATCTACGTGCGGTTAAAATGGAGCTTACTACAATAGTAGTAAAACGGATGGGATTTACTAAAAATCATCCATGCGTCCACTGACCTGCGGTAATTATTGTAAATTGACAAGCTGTAGATTTCCCCTATAAAATTCAATGAGAATGTCAAAATTTACAACAAATCAAAATATCTGCAGATATCCCATGAGATTACCCATGGATCCGCCGCGAAATGTGCAGGTACAGACAATGGGGCAGATTTACTAAAGCTGTTTAATAGGGCAAACGTAGACCAGAGAATGATATCCTGCATATCAGTGGCTCATGCTGGATGCTAAAGCTGCTGCATCTGTAGACCATCTTGTCTGCATTTATGCCAATTATTAGTTGCCTTAGTTTTACAAAATTTTGGCACATCTTTAGTGCATTCTGCCACATTTAGGCCACACTGCCGAAGCCAGGCCCCTATTCCCAACTTGGCAAAACAAATGACTGAAACACATCATAAATGTAGAGCAAGCCCCATGCGATAGATTCTGGTGAAATTTACAGCAGGAAACTTGTGCATTTTCAATAGTAAATCTGCCCCATTTTGTAAAATATAAACAAAAATCTGTAAAATATAAAATAATTTCCCTTGCCCCTCGCACCCCTGAAGAGTCTTACCTGCTCTCCCTCCAATCCCTGTGGCTACTGCCGATGTTTCATATATACATGTGATTGTTGCAGCAGTCACCTTGGCTGAGAAGTCATTCCCAAAGGCTAGTTGGTGAAAAGTAAGCAGGACTCTCAAAGGTGCAGGAAGAAGACGCAGGAGGTGAGGATCCGGTTTTCTATTTTTGTCTCTTTCCAAGGCGGTAAATCTGCACTACAATGGAAAGGTGCAGTTTTGCCGCTGCTGAATTCCCTGTAGCAAATATGCAACATGAAGCTACCCTAGGTGCTACTTCACACTCACCATTTTATGGCCTTTTTTTAAAGGGGTCTTCAAGGGGCAAACTTTTTTTTATTTGGTCCTTAAACATCTCGCTCACCCTGTACTTGTGCAAAAGCGGAAGACATGCTCATATATTTCCTTTTCCCCCCACAGTTGCTGTTTTGCCATTAGCCCGTAATCAAAAGGCTTCACTTTCAGGTGCAGGGAGCTAGTGATGACACCGATCAACATAAGAGCCATGTGATCATTGTAGCCAATCACTGGCTCTCTTCAGCCAGTGAATAGCTGCAGCAGTCACATGACCCTGTATCGTGTAATCAGGACTTCTATCCTGGAAAGTGTAGATCAGTGGGAACAACAGGGCGGTGAAATGGCAGCTGCAGTTGAGCAAATAAGGCAAGTCTATGTTCTGTTATTTCACTAGTGAAGACTGAGTGAGTCTTCGGAAAATAAAAAATTGTCCCTGGAAAACCCCTTTAACTGGTATATGCAATTCGTACAAGCATTTTTGGTGGGCAGGCTTTTTTTCCACTTATTTTTAACCTGTATTTTCATGTCTTTATAAAGAGGCCTACACACGCAAAAAACGCCAAACAGCCTGCTGCAACTGCAAATAAAGGCCACTGGCCCCAAAAAATACCAAGTGTGGGGGAAAAAAACGCAAAGAAATTCAATTTGTAGTACATTTCATAATTCCCTTTTAGCCTACAGCGAATATCTGGCTGTGTTTTTGCCAAAAAGACACAATGGAAAATGTCGTGAAAATGCAGTGTTTTTCCTAAAAATGCTGTGTGAAACCACCCTAAATCGGTGGAGGACAGCTGTAGACGTATACAGCCCCTGCGGGTTACTCATGGGGAAGAGGACCTGGCAGTCTGTTATCGTAGAGTACAAGACGCAGCATGAAGCCACGATCATGGGAAAGACAAGATGAATGGCTGACAGCCTGACCTGAGTCGTCCTTGGCCGGGAACTCGCACTTTTTGCACGTGATTCTACAGTGTTGTGTTTGGCAGCTGCTGTCGGTCCCTCTAACAAACTCCCTGAGGCTTTTGGGATAAAGAGCTGGAAAATATGGTACATGAAGATGCCGGCTCTGGGAACCTGAATCTATGGGAACAGTGTGATATTTTAGATTGGACTGTAGAATCTCTATTATATGCTTATTATGACCAAACATGAGCACACATTGTGCCAAGGATGGTTCTAGTGCTTCATAATTGAAGCAGCTTTGCTATCAGTCCTGATAAACATTCTGCTGTTGCACAACTAATAAGTAAACCCTGATGTGGTTGGGGTTTAGTTATAGAGATTACAGTGTAGTTGCCTCCAATGATCACAGGTGCTATCTTCTCTGCAGTTGTCCATTTTAGTTATTCTCTCTCTGGGACCAGACCATCCATTGGCGACTTCTTCCAGGCATGATTCTTTCTGCACACTATCCCCATCCTGCCACTACCCCAATGCCCTTCTCATTACTCCCTTATAGTACTAGTGCACTCCCTATGCCTCTCAAAGTAATAATGCACTCTCTTTGGAGAGTGGCCTGGCTATGGAGTGAAGACATGTCTTGCTTCAGATCCTGCCCTCCATTTCAGAGTATAGCCACCATTTCTACCTCTCAGGGACTTTATTTTCCCTAGATGGATAATCAGAAAGAAAGGAAAGCTGCCAGGAAACATACTGGTGGTACTCCCCATCCTGTAGGCACCAGACACAACTTTATGAGAGGAGTGCATCCTGAAGACTCTTTGGGGCCTATACCAGGCACGTTGGCCGAACTAGAGAGAGGTTCCACTCTGCAGCCTAGTCCTTCGGTGGAGATACTATTAGTGGAAGCTGCCCAAAGACCTGCACACACACCCCCAGTATCTCCTTTTAAGAACCGTTCACTTCAATGAGCAACAGCCACAGACCATGCAGAGACTGATGCCATGAAAAACCTCCATGTGCTCTCCTCTACAGCATCGGCCACCCGCCAGCAAGAGACCCGTATGGAGGTGAGTGAACCTCACAAGCAAAGGAAGCTGGCAGCATTGAGAGGAAGGGTTTAAACATACTTATACCTCATCCTGTAAACCGTGAGTTGACCCATCCTACCTCCCCTTGTCTCACAAGTCCCATCTCCTGCGTGTGGCCTAATGCAGCAGCAAGACCCTTTCTCTTCCACCTGCCTGGGCATCATAAAGCACCTACAGCATACTATTGTCGCTCCTAAAAAGTCTTCCACCCGGTCTGTAACTCTGGCACCTACTCCACTTCTATCATTTGATACAGGAGCTCTCTCTGAAATCGGGGAACTTTGTTCCCACATTAGCGCGATTCCCACTAGTGAGGACATGGAAAATTATATTGACTGACTGAAGCTTCTTACAGGGCAGGGGTGACCTCTCTGCGGTCTGAGATGCAACAAGTGGAGGCCAGGGTGCAGGCTGCTGAATCGGCAATACAAGCTACCCAATGGTGGAGACTCTTTCCAGGCCACCCTGGATACCCATATGTATCACCTCCCTTTCCAGACGGACTTGATGAATGATGCCAAAAAAGGTCAGCAAATTACCTACATATTCAAGGATTGTCTGAGTCTGTGAAACCCAAGTAAAGGTAATAATCTCACCTATGTAGCAGGTTATGTTAGCTCCTGTCTTATATTTCTTGCTGTCTCCTCTTTTCAGCATGAAGAAAGCAGTCTCTCATCCATACCGCTCGATCCTAGGCGGTTTCTTGACACGTGCATTTAAATGATAGGAGCTTGGATGCATAGAGATAAAAGCTTTCTTCTATTTATTCAGTATGTGCCCATCATAACAAGAAAAATACAAACGTCCTGAGGATGCGTTTCAACCTTCTCAGGTCTTAGAAGCTTTTATCTCTATGCATCCAAGCTCCTATCATTTAAATGCACGTGTGAAACCCAAGGACTTGCATTCTGCTCCGCAACTTATCTTCAATGATATCTTAAGCGTTCCCCCAAATTTACCTCTCAAATTGGATAGAGCCTACTGAGCTCTAAACCCACAGATCCCAGCTGTCCCAGAGATGTTATTTACAGGGTTCATTGGTACCAACAAAAATAAGCCATAGTACAGAATCTGTGATGGTGCTACAGCCTCATTCAGAGGGTAACCGTCGCTAATCTTACCAGATCTATCTCATCTTATCTTGCAGAAGCAGCATGCTCTATGGCCCCTGGCTGGAAGCTCTAAGACAACACAATATGAGGTACACCTGGGGTTTCCCCTTCTGCCTACAAGTATGGCACATTGGCGTCACCCATATTCTTTGTACTCCAAATGATCTCCCCGCTTTCTTCTCAGCATTAGACCTTCCTACTGTTGCCCTCACAGACTGGCCAGGCTTACCTGAGACCTCACAGAGGAGACTACCACCCCGTCCTTGCCAAGGTTGTTCCCGAAGACGCTGAAATGTCTGTTGTGATGAGTTTTCCCTCCGCCTAGGCACAGCCTCCTCATTTTTTCCCAACTGACTCGAGCATGCCTGTTTTGTTCTTGTGTTGTGCATACACTACCGTTCAAAAGTTTGGGGTCACATTGAAATGTCCTTATTTTTGAAGGAAAAGCACTGTACTTTTCAATGAGGATAACTTTAAACTAGTCCTAACTTTAAACAAATGCACTCTATACATTGCTAATGTGGTAAATGACTATTCTAGCTGCAAATGTCTGTTTTTTTGTGCAATATCTACAAAGGTGTATAGAGGCCCATTTCCAGCAACTATCACTCCAGTGTTCTAATGGTACAATGTGTTTGCTCATTGGCTCAGAAGGCTAATTGATGATTAGAAAACCCTTGTGCAATCATGTTCACACATCTGAAAACAGTCTAGCTCATTACAGAAGCTACAAAACTGACCTTCCTGTGAGCAGATTGAGTTTCTGGAGCATCACATTTGTGGGGTCAATTAAACGCTCAAAATGGCCAGAAAAAGAGAACTTTCATCTGAAACTCGACAGTCTATTCTTGTTCTTAGAAATGAAGGCTATTCCATGCGAGAAATTGCTAAGAAATTGAAGATTTCCTACAACGGTGTGTACTACTCCCTTCAGAGGACAGCACAAACAGGCTCTAACCAGAGTAGAAAAAGAAGTGGGAGGCCGCGTTGCACAACTAGGCAAGAAGATAAGCACATTAGAGTCTCTAGTTTGAGAAACAGACGCCTCACAGGTACCCAACTGGCATCTTCATTAAATAGTACCCGCAAAACACCAGTGTCAACATCTACAGTGAAGAGGCGGCTGCGGGATTTTGGGCTTCAGGGCAGAGTGGCAAAGAAAAAGCCATATCTGAGACTGGCCAATAAAAGAAAAAGATTAAGATGGGCAAAAGAACACAGACATTGGACAGAGGAAGACTGGAAAAAAGTGTTGTGGACGGATGAATCCAAGTTTGAGGTGTTTGGATCACAAAGAAGGTTTGTGAGACGCAGAACAAATGAAAAGATGCTGGAAGAATGCCTGACGCCATCTGTTAAGCATGGTGGAGGTAATGTGATGGTCTGGGGTTGCTTTGGTGCTGGTTAGGTGGGAGATTTGTACAGGGTAAAAGGGATTCTGAATAAGGAAGGCTATCACTCCATTTTGCAACGCCATGCCATACCCAGTGGACAGCGCTTGATTGGAACCAATTTCATCCTACAACAGGACAATGACCCTAAACACACCTCCAAATTGTGCAAGAACTATTTACAGCAGAAGCAGGCAGCTGGTATTCTATCGGTAATGGAGTGGCTAGCGCAGTCACCAGATCTGAACCCCATGGAGCTGTTGTGGGAGCAGCTTGACCGTATGGTACGCCAGAAGTGCCCATCCAACCAATCCAACTTGTGGGAGATGCTTCTAGAAGCGTGGGGTGCAATTTCTCAAGCTTACCTCAACAAATTAACAGCTAGAATGTCAAAGGTGTGCAATGCTGTAATTGCTGCAAAAGGAGGATTCTTTGACGAAAGCAAAGTTTGATGTAAAAACAATGTTATTTCAAATACAAATCATTATTTCTAACCTTGTCAATGTCTTGACTCTATTTTCTATTCATTTCACAACACATGGTGGTGAATAAGTGTGACTTTTCATGGAAAACACAAAATTGTTTGGGTGACCCCAAACTTTTGAACGGTAGTGTAGGTCTGCATTACATCCTCATAGATGGGGTGCTGCGTTGTTAAAGTGCGTGCATATGCACATCTCGGCAGTTGCTGATGTTCACTTAAAGGGGTTGTCTCGCGGCAAACCTCAAAATTTTACCTTACCCCATTCCCTCTGTCACCCCCCTGGCATAAAATAGCAAATTAAAGCGGTTTTTAAACCTATTGCTACTCACCGATCCGATGAAATAAGGACTTTAAAAAATCTTCTCCCAAAGATGGCCGCCGGTCCTTTCCCAGGGATGCACTGCAGTTTTCTCCCATGGTGCACCGCGGGTCTTCTCCCATGGTGCACCATGGGCTCTGTGCGTTCCATTGCAGATTCCAGCCTCCTGATTGGCTGGAATCGGCACACGTGACGGGGCGGAGCTACGATGACGACGCGGTGACCAGCTCTCCGGCACGAGCGGCCCCATTCACCAGGCAGAAGACCGCACAGCGCAAGCGCGTCTAAAAACGCCAGAAGACATCAGAATTAGACGGATCCATGGTGACGGGGACGCCAGCAACGGAGCAGGTAAGTGAATAACTTCTGTATGGCCAATATTTAATGCATGATGTATATTACAAAGTGCATTAATATGGCCATACAGAAGTGTAAAACCCCACTTGCTTTCGCAAGACAACCCCTTTAACACTGTCCTCTCATATGTACTCTTACGGTTTCTGTGCCTTCGCAGGATCCCCAGAGATCACCATGCTGCACCAATTTGTTTTATTTTTTTCCTTACCATTTTTGCCTTGTAGGGTCATCCTATGCCATACATTTTAATGTAAAATGGCTGTGGCTCCTTTTCATAATTATGCGTAGACAAGTAATTTGTCATTGGCCTGCGCTTCAGCTGGGGCCCTTATGGAGAGGTTGTGCTCTGGGGATTGCCTAACAGCATATTGCATGTGCTGAAACTTAAAGGGGAGAAACAGAGTTTAGATATTCGAAAAAACTTTCTGACAGTGAGGGTGATCAATGAGTCGAACAGGTTACCACAGGAGGGGGTGAGTTCTCCTTCAATGGAACTCTTCAAACAAAGGCTGGACAGACATCTGTCTGGGATGATTTAGTGAATCCTGCACTGAACATGGGGTTGGATCCGATGGCCCTAGAGGTCCCTTCCAACTCTACCATTCTGCGATTCTTTCTTCCCACCCTTTTTTTCTCCTTCTACTCATCCTTCTTCCTTTCTCCTTTTTTTTTTTCTCTAATTTTGGTTTCATTTTGCATTCCCTTATTCCTCATGGTTCCACAAAATTTTTGCTCCCTCAATGTGTGGGGTTTTATTGTCCCACAAAAGCACAGCCAGATTTTATTTCAGTTAAACAAACAAAGATCTCGCATAATGTTTTTACAGGAGACCCTTCTGGTCAGGGCACCTTCCCCCACCCATCCCCTCATTCGTGATAAATATTATACTGCATGGTTCCACAGCCTGAATCCTTCGATGGAAGTCACGATTGCTATCCATAAGCTGACCCCACACAAGGTACTGGACTCTCTTCTTGACCTAGATGGCAGGTATGTTTTTCTTAGACTCCCAATCTGAAATATATTACTTTCTCTTGCAAATTGGTACCTTCCCAATCAGGATTGGATTCAGGTAGGTAAGATGTTATTGGCCCACTTAGCAGACTTCGCAGAGGGTGTTATTGTGGCTGGGGGCAACTTCTACTTTCCTCTTGATCCATCTGTAGACTGCTCTGTCTCTAGGCTATCCGTTATCTTCCTGATTATATGCCATTCTCATGGAACACTTGGAAATAGCTCTCTGGGATAACTCTAGTGTGCACAGGCTACAGGTGGGCCAGCAGAGCAAAACGTCTCTATACACCGACGGATTTTCTTATGTATGTGTCATGTCTGTTTTTCAGTAATCCTCCATGGGTTTGCTTGCTTTGGACATCTAAGCATCTTCAAAGTTAACCTTGGCAAGACTGAGCTGTTAAACATGTCTCTTCCTGCTGACGAAGCTGTGCACTTGGCTACCCAATTCCCTTTTAAATAGCAGATGGCCTCCATTCAATAATGGAGGTGTGCATACCCACAGACCTGTCACAACTATTTCAGTTAAACTAGGGCTTCTTGCTGGATTGGATGATGTCCTTAAAATGGATGTTGTTCCGCACTTTCTTTTATTTCTTTCAAATGCTCCCCGTCAGACTTTCCACTGAAGCCGGTCAGAACAGCCTTTCGTAGCTTTGTTTGGGGAGAGAGAAACAGCAGATTGGGTTATTGAATATTGTCTTGTCCCAAATTTAAGGGAGGAGTGGGGATACCCGACCTCAAGCTATACCATGCTGCTGCATAAAGCCTGGTTTAGACACAACGATTATCGATCAAAGATGTCTTTTGAGCAATAATCCTTGTGTGTCTTTACAGTTCAAGGTGATCGCTCAAACGTTGAGTGATCACTTTGCACTCCGAGTGGGGCTGCTTGTTTTCTGCATCCAGCTGTTCTCTGCTCAAAGCGTCTGGCTGTTAGACAGCTAAGCGCTCCAAGCGGGGTATGCACAACACAGCTGAACTGCTGCGTTCTTCATACTGCAGCTGTTCTCGGAGCGCTCCATGTGGAGTATGAAGAACATAGCAGTCCAGCTGTGTTCTTCATACCCCGCCCTGTGTTCAGGGAGCGACATACAGCTAAAACAATAGTATCAGCTGTATCCCGCTCTGAATTCCTGATAAGGCTGATTGTTGTCTTTCAGCATGCTGAAAGAAAATGATCAGCAGCTGGTTACCGTAAACTGCACGATGTCAGTGCCGTTAGACACAACGATTATCGCTCAGAATGTGTCTAAATGGGCCTTTAATTACCAGACTTATCGATTTTTGTATCATTCTCAACAAACCGAACGATGGATGTGATTGGAAGCTGACATTGCTGTGGCTGCCTCTTCTGGTGTTTCTTCCAAGTTTACTGCCCTCCTGACTAGATATATGGACACTGCACAGAGCCTCACTGTCAAGAAATGTTGCTGCTGGTCAGAGTTGTGTGGGCGCCATAAGGTGGCAGCGAGTCATCTGGTGAGATGGGGCAAGGTTAATAGTGCTCCCTCTGTAGCCCCACAGACTAATAGAGCTGCCCGTGTAGCCCCACAAAGTAATAGTGCTCCCTCTGTATCCCCATAAGGTAATAATGTGCCCTAACAAAATAGCAGTACTTTGTTGCCTCTTACTTATTTTGTCCTGGGCCGCCCCGTAGTACCTGAGTGATATGCCACTATTAGCGGCACTCCACTGCACATCCCTTCTAGTTATCTGATTGCACTACACTTAGTGCCACACCAAACCACTGCAAGGAGCTAGATGGTCCCACTTTGTCATAATTCGAAAACACAAAAAATTAACACCACTCGCCCATTAAATAAGACCTCTGGGGAACAGTCACCCTTTTTTTTGTTTTTTTTTCTGTTTGACACTTTTCAACTGTAGATGGGGCATCCATAGGAGCCCCAGTTACAGGGGAAAACATCCCTTGTAGTGACACTAGTCACTGGCAGAGATGATCAGCTCTGCTGTGCCAGGGAATCCCGGCTCGCGTAGTGGAAGTTATACTTTCACTTTTTAGTACATATAGCTCATTAAGCGCTGTGTACTAGGGAAAGGAGAAGGGGTTAAAAACCACTCCTGCCTTCTGGTTCTCAGCTTTAATTGAATTCCGCGGCGTAAATCCACTGCAGTTCTGCAACAAACAGCGTGCTGTGGATCTGAAAATCCGCAGCATGACTATTTTCCACAGTGGATTTGTTTCTGAAGTGAATGTTAAAACATTATTTACTTATGTATTATTCTATACATTGTTGCAGAATTTTAGCTCACATTCTGTGATGTGTGAACTTGCCATTATAGCCATTCAATAGAGCTGAACTTGCAATACCAGTCACAACCCATCAGCCAGCTGTGGCGCTGTTTTGGGAAAAAAGCAGCCAGGTTTTTCTCATCCTGTACAATCCCTTTAAGTAGTTTCCAAAGAGTTCCATAGAAAGTGGCGGAGGACGTGTGGGTGCTCTCGTACGCTGGGGGTGGTAGTACAGAATGCGCTAATTCCACAGGGGCTGCTCTCACTCCACAGGCTGAAATATGCCAAGCAGCGTGTGCTGTGTACAATTTACACATGGCATGTAACAAGCTCCCCTCTGCTCACACATTCCTCTTCTCCCTCCCTTTTTCCTCTGTTTACCAAACCCCTTCCCTGTCACCAAGGACACGCAGGCTGCTGTATGACATAATAGGTTTTCCGCTGACCTCACCTTGCACTTGTCTTGACCTGTGTAACACGGCTTCATTAACCTCTCCCTTGCTATATTATCGTGCTGTGATCCCAGTGATTGATTGGCAGGCGGTGTTGATGATTTAATAGTCTTTTACCCGTATTACGCTGACTTCGCTCCTTCCGACTGCTCCATACAATTAACCATTTAGTTGCTGGCTATATGATTCAGACATCTGTAAACAATTCTTCGCTCTACTTAATATATTGGCCCCCTATCAATATTATATAATAGTCACCATGTGCAGCCAAGTGTAATGCAAGTGGAAGTGTTACTCCTGTGAAGCACTGAGCAGTGGGTGGCACAAAAGATTATGGTGCCAGGCCTTGCCACCTAGAACAGAAAGGCCTGGTGTATGTCATGGCCAGCATTAGCAACGTGCGGTCTCTGCAGTCATACAGGACTCCAGCCAACAGCTTGTAGGGTGAGCACCAGGTGGATGTAGGTTGGAGGTGATTTCCCCCCATTCCCTCTAAGATCCACCCAATCAGATGGTCTACTTTTTTTCATCAGATCATTTTTCTTGATTTTATTAAAGCTTTGGCAGCGTTGAGTGAAAAAACAGCCTTGCTCCCACAAATTCAATGATCCATGTGAAGATTCAGATATAATCTCCTTAAATTAGCAGTTTTTTTTCTCATTAAAGCCAGACTGATCCTCCATGTAGCAAATGCGTCATTACTAAATGTAATCTATTCGCAAGTACCTTCGCCAAGAGTTTTAACATCAGTGGTCAACATCGATATTGTTCTAATTGCCAAAGGCAAAAAGTACTCGTAGGCAATATCCCCATAAATATCACCTAAACACCAAAACCCTATTAAAATCTAATCTATAGCCACCCCAAATGATAAATAAACATTTAGATTATATTTTAGGGGATTTCACCTAGTAGTATTTTTTGTCTTTGGCAATTAGAATTGTGTCTATATGACCCGGAGTATTCATAGGGCAATTTTATAATATATTCCAACACAGATATTGGATGATAGGAATCTGGAAGAGACAAATCCTTTTCCGGTTTAGAAATTAAATTAGCATCTCTCATTAACCCCTTGAGTGGCACGCCCGGAAATTTTCCGGGACGAGCTCCACTGCTCATAGAGACATAGCCCGGAAGATTTCCGGGCTATGTATCACTATGGGAGCTGCAGAGCACAATGCCACAAGCAGTGACAGTGTGCTCTGCCTGCACAGTCCCACAGAAAACAAAGCAAGGGCTTTGAAAAACCAGCAGAAGATATTGCCGATATGCCGGCAATCTCCTGCTTTGTTTACAGGTTGCCATAGAGACCATCGGCTTGTCAGAAGCAAGCCGATGGTCTCTGTGGCAGGGAGAGCTTGGTGCTTGGCTGTGAGAGGACAGCTAGGTACCTGCTCTTACAGCAGAGATCAGAGAAAACCTCCGATCTCTGCTGTGTTAACCTTTTACATGCTGCAGTCTATGTGACTGCAGCATGTAAAGGGCTGTCACTGCAGCATGTAAAGGGCTGTCACCATCGGACCCCCAGAATGTGATCAGGGGGTGCCTGTGGAAGTCCCCTAAAGGAACAAAAAAAAAAATAATAAAAACACTTGTCTCCCTTTACTTTGTAAAAAATCAAAAATACAATCACACGTGTGGTATCCATACGTCGTAATGACCCAGAGAAGGAAGTTAATACATTATTTAACCCCTTAATGACATGGCCCCTTTTTTTCTTTTTTCCCCCTTTCTTTTTTTCCTCCCCCCTGTTTAACAAAAATCACAACTTGTCCCGCAAAAAACAAGCCCTTATATGGCCATGTCAATGGAAAAATGAAAAAGTTATGGCTCTTGAGACGCAACTGCAAAATTAGTTGAAATTCAATGATTAGACCATTTTAAAAAACCTGCCCTAGTGGGCACGACAGGGTGGTAGGAAACCCGCCACTCAAGGGGTTAATGGTGGAAGTATGCCTTCATGCAATGATTTATCAGACACTATCAATAAATGTGGCAGAAGCACTTAACCCTTTCTAATCCACTGTCTGACACCTTCCAACATGCTGATTAAAGCCTGTATAGCCCCGTTGTCGGAAGACGTCCGGCAGGGTATTCTTACTGTATATTACTGGCCGCTCTGTTGTCGGGGGTCTCTCCGGCATGTCACATACTGCAGTACTGGCTCTAGCCAGGACATGGCGCCATTGTAAAATGGCAGAAAGAGAAAGGCCCCTAGAAAACCCTGAATCCAAAATTGGATTGCAAAGGGTTAAATAATTAATTTGGATAACCATTCAACCCAGGTGACTTTTTATTAAGAAGTGTTACTACTGCATCCCTTAACTCTTCTGTGTCAGAGAAGCCTGAAATACCGCTCTCTGATCATCAAAGTTGGCAATTGCACTCAAGCCAAATATTCATAAAGATCTTCACAATCCACACTTAGAAGCATACAGACTTTTATAATAGAGAAAAGATGTCTCCAAAATGTCACCATCCCTTATAACCAAAGATTTTAAGGCCTTCTCAATGCTGTGACATAGGAAGAGGATTCCTGTGCCAAAATAGGACCCCCTGATATCCCTATCTTAAAGATCTTCCGTTTCATAAAGATACATTTTTGGCAACACCTCTCAGATGATCAGCAAGGTGAGACTGCCTCTTTCCAATTGATTTCCACCTGATTAGCTGGAGAATATACATATGCTTGCTCTGCATCTAAAGCTCATCACTGAAGGGTCCTAATGATATCCCAAGATATAGTCTTATGTAAACTAATCTTCTGTATATAATGACCTCATATAAATGCCTTCATAGTATCCCACACCACGGGCACTGAGGAGAGCCAATGTTAAAATTACAGCAGAGCCTCCTTCGCTCTAGCATTACCATCAAGCAGGTTCAACCAAAAGGATTTTAACTTATGAACTCTAACCAAACCAAACCCTCCACCATTCATTAACAAGTAAAGTAGAGGGTGATTAGACACCGTTCATGGTCTATATTCCACTCTATGAACCTAAGGAAGCATAGGTGGAATGCCTATTTGAAGATCTATTCTAGAAAGTGTATTATGTGAACTGGAATAACAAGAGTATTGTTGAACGTCTAAATTTCTCAACCTTCATAGACCAAATAAACCTAATTCCATTAAGAAACATGCAAAAGCATTGGGGGAAGCAGAAGCCAGGATAGATCCTTCATTAAATCTATCTTAGTAGGGATCCAGACAATTATTAAAACTGCCCACAAGTAACATACAACAGAGAATATTGCCACAAATTCATCTCCTTCCTAATATATTCACTGGAATATGAAGGGGGGAAATATATTGCCACCCAAAAAAATATAGGTCTTTTGCACAATAATACATTCAGATGTCCGTATATCGGCCAGGTATTCATGACGGCCAATATACGCTGTCCCTCTCTCCTGGGGAAGGAGGTGGGACAGGCTGTGCAATGAGCTCCCGCCTCCTCTCCGACCCTCGCCACTATTTGCAATGGGAGGGGCGGGTGGGGGCGGAGCCAAGTTCTGCCCCCATCCCGCCAACTCCCATTGCAAATAGTGGTGAGGGGGCGGCAGCTTATTGCACAGCTCCCAACCTATTACGCCTCCTCCCCCCCCCCCCCCCAGCAGAGAGGGACAGTGTATATCGGCCAGGCGTGAAAACCCGGCCGATATACAGACGTCTAAATAAGCCCTAAGGTAAACAAAACTCCCCATGGAATGTATGAAAAATGACTCGTACTTAAAATAGATGATTTTATGAATCGGTACACTTACTGCAAACAAAATAACTCGAGTACAGAATAAAAAGAATGTGCCGATGCAGAATGCTGAAGCAAGTGTACAGTATCCCTCGTCAAATGTGTTTCTAATAGGCAAACAGCTGCTTGAAATTGTTGAATGGATGAAAAAACAGCATATCTTGTAGTTTTGTCCCCCATACCCTGCACATTCCACTAAATTATATTATTCTCTTGAAGCATGGTAAATGATATTCATTATTTATGTTTCACACCTGTAATCTAAGATGCCTGCCTCATTGTATGGTACAGGGAGGATGAAGAGGCAGAGGAGGGAGAAAAAAAACTCACCTCACCCAATCGCATACACATAGACCTAATCACATAGACGTAGTGATAATGGCAAAAAAAATACAAAGATCATTACAGTAAGGTCACTGAAAACAAAGATCTGGTACCGTGTTAGTCAGTAGAGCAAAATGTGATTGTTCCCAGCTAGAGAAACCAAGTAATCTTGTAGATATGCTACCTTTTAATGGCTAACAAAAATACATGATGTAATAGCGAGCTTGCGAACCAACGCAGGGTTCTTCTTCAGGCTTATGGATTGGATCTGAAGAGGCATGCATATTTATACACACTTATAACATACATACTTATGACAAGGCACAGATATGGATGTGATTGGTTCGCACATAAAAGGAATTCTGCAACAGCAAACAAACTTTTTTTGTCTAGGCACTGATAGCGGAGTGAAAGTTTTATGATCCTAAATTACTGTTGGAGGGGGGGGAGGAGGTCAGCAGGCTTGAATTGCTACAAGAGGTACACTGACATTTTTAGCTAAACACTGATAAGGGAGTGAAAGTTTATGGTCCCTGAATTACTGTTGATGGGGGTCTTATCTGTATAATAAATGTCTCACACTTCCTATTCACGCATAAATCCTGGGGAATAATTTAACCCAGTATTCAGCGTGTCAAAGGTTGTTATCAATTTATATTCCCAAATTCTTCTGTGGTTTTGTGACTTGAAACCACCCTTCAATATCAAAACTCTCATATCTCCTATGTCATGTCCATGGTATGTATGTTATAAGTGTGTATAAATATCCAATCCATAAGCCTGAAGAAGAACCCTGCGTTGGTTTGGAAGCTCGCTGTAACATCATGTATTTTTGTTAGCCATTAAAAGGTATCATATCTACAAGATTACATGGTTTCTCTTGCTGGGAGTAAGGTCACTAATACTAAGGAGTAGAGATGAGCGAACCTACTCATTTCGAGTAATTACTCGATCGAACACCGCGATTTGTTGAGTACTTCCGTACTTGGGTGAAAAGATTCGGGGGGCGGGGGGAGGCGTGGCGGAGCGGGGGGTAGCAGCGGGGAACAGGGGGGAGCCCTCTCTCTCTCCCTCTCCCCCCCCCCCCCCATTCCCTGCTGCAACCCCCCACTCACCCACGGCGCCCCCCGAATCTTTTCGCCCGAGTACCGAAGTACTCGAAAATCGCGGCACTCGGGCGAAAAAGGGGTGTGGCCGAGTACGCTCGCTCATCTCTACTAAGGAGCAGTCCCGAGGAACCTCCCACCTATTCAACAAATATCATTGTAAACGTGCAAATACGGTACCAATAATCCACTAATAAAGAGGACTACTTATTACTGTTATATAAGTATTTTTCATGTTTATCAAACCAGGAGGCAGCATCCCTATAAGGCTGGGTTCACACGGGACTGAAATCCTGCAGAAATCTCGCAGAATGACCGCATGGGAATACTGCAAGATTTCCGCGGAAGAAATGCAAGGCCGCGGGTTTTGCAGCAGCTTTGCCGCCTGCATTCCACTGCAGCTATCTCTCCTCATAGAGAGGAGAGAGGCCACCGCGGAAACAGGGAAAGACTTGACATGCTGCGTCTTTAAATTCCAAATTCCATGTCAATTTCAGGGCGGCTTGGCAGCTACGGATCAGCCACAGAGCGTGGACGAGATTTTTGCAAATCTCGTCCACTTTGCTGGCTAATCCGGGGATTAAAGTCGCAGGGCGGAATTTCCATGCAGAAAGTCTGCATGGAAATTCCACGGCAATTACGTCCCATGTAAACGCAGCCTTATTATCAAATTAGAAAAAAATCTTCCCCTACATTAGAACTCTCAGGCGTGCCGGATACCAAATAGTATAAGGCAGCTATAAACCCCACAACCTTCTCTTAACATCATAAAACTGCATCCATTTTTGTAAATATTCACTGAAAAAAAGGCTGTACAATGACCATTTCTAGTTAACGCTTTCATTTATCTTGCTTTCTTTAAAATAATGTCCTGATCTTTACAATGTAGAAATTTTTTCAAAACCGTTCTCAGCGTGGCAGTAGGTGGAAGTAGTTTAGCAGGAGCTCTGTGAGCCCGTTCCACAGCAAAGACAGATGACAAAATCTCTTCCCCAATAGTTGATTTCAGCCGTTCCTCAAAAAATTCCCTCCGGTACAATCCTTACACCTTTTATGGAACCTCCACCAGTTGCAAATTATTTGTCCTGGGTCTATCTTCTAGATCAGGGGTGTCAAACTCATTTTCACCGAGGGCCACATCGGGCTTATGGTGACCTTCAAAGGGCCGATTGTAAGACAGTATAATAAGGGCTCGTTCACACCAGCGTATTTGCGTACATAATATGCAGTGAATAGAAGCCATTGGTTTCAGTGATTTCATTCACATGATGTATATTGTCACACAGCATAACCTATTTTGTTGCATACTACGCACCACGATAGGCCATTGAAGTGAATGGGCCGCGCAGGAAACCGATGTATTCACTGCATATTAGCGCACCATCTCAGTGGGCCCGTCTGCGTTCTTTTCTGCATGCCCAAATACGTAGGTATAAGCGATTTTCGATTGCGCAAATACGTAGCGCATTTGTGCGACCGAAATGCAATTACGTCCGTGTGAACGAACCCTAATAGTGACCCCTATAGTGGTCGCAGTAGTCATAGTGACCCCTATAGTGGTCGCAGTAGTCATAGTGACCCCTATAGTGGTCGCAGTAGTCATAGTGACCCCTATAGTGGTCGCAGTAGTCATAGTGACCCCTATAGTGGTCGCAGTAGTCATAGTGACCCCTATAGTGGTCGCAGTAGTCATAGTGACCCCTATAGTGGTCGCAGTGATAAGTGACCCCTATAGTGGTCGCAGTAGTCATAGTGACCCCTATAGTGGTCGCAGTAGTAATAGTGACCCCTATAGTGGCCCCAGTAGTAATAGTGACCCCTACAGTGGTCACAGTAGTCATAGTGACTCTCAGTGGCCCCAGTAAAAATATTGACCCCCACAGTGGCCCCAGTAGTAACAGGGTACCCCACAGTGGCCCCAGTAGTAATAGCGACCCCCACAGTAATATTAACCTCCTCCCAGCAGCAATATAACCCCCCCACCCACCAGCAATATTAACCCCTTCCCCCCGCACCAATATTAACCCTCTCCCAGCAACAGTATTAACTCCCACCCACCCAGCAGCAATATTAACCCCCACCAGCAATATTACCACCCCACCCCCGCAGCAATATTAACCCTCTCCCAGCAGCAATATTAACCCCCGTCCCCGTCCCCTTCCCAACCCGGCAGCAATATTAACCCCCTGCCAGCAACAATATTATTCCCCCACACCCAGCAACAATATTAACCCTCCCAGCAATATTAACCCCTCCCCCCCGCAGAAATATTAACCCCCACCCAGCAGCAATATTAACCCCCACCCCCGCCAGCAATATTACCACCCCACCCCCACAGCAATATTAACCCCCTCCCAGCAGCAAAATACCCCCCCCCCCAACACACCAGCAATATTAACCCTCTCACCCCCGGCAGCAATCAGCAATATTAACCTCCTCCCAGCAACAACAATATTAACCCCCCACCCCCAGCAGCAATATTGACTTCCCCCTTCCCCAGCCATATGCTTACCTCCTCCTTGCTGTCAGCGCCGCTCCTCCTTGGATCGTGCTGAGCCCGGGTGGCATATTATCTTTTTCCACAAGACTTCTGCACTATTGAGCAATTCCAGCAACCTGATTGGTTGCTTGGTGAATCAGCGAACCCAAACAACCAATCACTGTGAATCAGCCAACCCAGACAACCAATCACCGTGAATCAGCCAACCCAGACAACCAATCACGTTGCTGGAATTGCTCAATAGTGCAAAAGTCTTGTGGAAAAAGTTCATATGCGCCCGGGTGCACAGTGTGCAGCACGGCACGCTTCCTCCCTGAGTCCTCTCCTGCGGAACTGAAGAGCAGGGGACTGGGGAGAAGGATTCTGATGTCAGAGTGTGCGCTAGGATCAGCGCTGTCAGTGTGATTACAAGTGGGGAGCTACGGCACCCCAGCTGGTAATCACTACAGTGGTGAGCGGCCGTCGGCATGCCGCGGGCCACATAACATTAGGCAGCGGGCCGGATTCGGCCCGCGGGCCTTGTGTTTGACACATGTGTTCTAGATCATCTGCTTTATATTGCAAAGTACGGATAAACCGATTGCATTTACTAATTGTATCCTGCCTAGGAACAATTTTTTCTTCCAGTTTATTAATGCATGTCTCTGCTTTAGAGAATCTTTCAGTAACGTTCTGCAAATCGTGTCTTAGAAATCCAACATCTCTTTCACGCTACCAATCTGAGACGGAAGCTAGAACAGCATTGCTTTCAGTTAAGGCTAGAAAAATATCACATAGTGTAGCTTCATTCTGTGTATCATTTTGCATATCCGCACCACTAGCCTGTGCTGAAATTGTATGCATAATAGTATTTGCAGAGGCAGATGAAGCATATAAAACAGGGCCATGCTTACCCTTCTCAATTACAGAGTCAGCTAACGTATTAAACGTCCCAACAGAGCAAGCAAATAGAACTGTAAATGTTTCAGGAGCATTTCTTACTGGGGTTGCAGGAAGAGTTTAATGAGCAAATTCCACCAATCTGTTGCCTACATTGCAGCATTTCTCAGTAAAGCGATCAGAATGCTTAAAGTGTTCCATGCATTCTGCACGATCACCCCACTCAACATTCGCTAACGGTGCAAAATATTAGCATTAGCAGATACCTGCACCTGAGCGTCATCATAAAGCACATGTGCACCACTGGTTTCTTTTCTCCTCGTCATTGCAGCTACGGTAAACAACAGACAGATCTCACAACAAACCAGCCTCCGCTATCACTGCTCCTCACCTTCTCCACTCTTCTGCTTCCCCACAACAGGAACCGTGGTGCAGCACAACCAGAGGCCCAGAGAATAGCAAGGCACCCAGCACAGCAGAGTTAAAAACATCTCAGGTAAAAGAAAAATGAGCTAGTGTAACAGGTGGGAGCTCTCCTAGTGTCTGCACTGCTCACATCACGCCCCAGGCCAGATAGTCTACTTTCATGCAGCAGCATCCTCCTCTTGGCTCTGTCTCCTCTGCTGCCAAGCTCCAAGGTGTTGCTGTCAGGCTACAGTGCTCCCCCACAACACAATTGTTTGGTTCTGCTATTGTATGTATGTTTTGAACTTGGTTCTTGTGCCGTATGTATTCCCTGAAGGTGTATAGCATACAGCTCCCATTATGCACAGTGAGTTCCCCCTAGTGGTGGCTGCAGTTATTCAAAATTGTTGGTCAACTTTCAAATATATCCCCTTTCAACTGGATAGAGGAAAACGTTCTGATCAGTGGGGATCCCCACCGATCTTAAGAAAAGGGGTCTCTAAGTCCCAATGCCAAGCTTAGGTTAGATGGACCCTGCGCAAAATTTTTCTCGGTGCCTCCCATCACACGCAAAAAATGATACATGGTATGGCACTTTTGCTTGTGCAGAAAACAGCAAGATGGCATCATAACCACATTAGAATACCTCAGTGAATAATTATGTTACTAGAACCAAGCTCAGCATACACACAGCACCAGAATCAAGCTTAGAAAATAAATACATCCCCAGAACCAAATTCTGTCTGTCTGTCTGTCTATCTCTAGATAGATTGATATCCCCAAAACCAACCTCAGTACATAGATACAATACCAGAACCAAGCTCATAACATAAAAACAGCACCAGAACCAAACCCATAATATACAGTACCAGAATTAGGCTCATAAGAAATACAGTAGTTAAAATAAACAACTGTGTTGCAGAAGTAGCGATGGGTTGACAGCGGTGCTTTAGAACATCGTGGGGAGGAGATCAAGCCAGGAGGAGGATCACTCATGCAGCTCCACAAAACACTGCTACACTGAGGCAGAAGATCATCCGTCCCAGAAGACCTAAGTGAGGTGATTGCCCCTAGTCATGCTGAGGTCCATGTATTAATCTATCGAACATGTGCAACACCACTCCATTCATTTCAGTGGGACAACCAGAGCTTGCTGAGTTCAAGCGCTTGCAGATCTCCTGCAGTCCCATTGAAATGAATGGAGAGGAGGTGCGCATTTATATGGGGACCTGCTGGGAGTTGTAGTTTTCCTCACATATTGCATTCCACAAGTAGCCTTCCTGAGACTGAGGTCATACAAGAACCACATAGTGAGCCTGGCACTGAATGCTGCAGGGGCTCACCATTCCCCAAAAGAGCCTGTTTTTACAGCGTGCGAGGAAACTCAGCAACCATGTGAACACAGGAAGAATGAGCTTCCAGCAGATGTTGCTCTGGTTGGATTTTGTAACCACTGAGCCCCCCCCAAGACCACACTGCATGTTACCCCTGTCCCCTAGAAAAGTAACCCTGCAAAACATCACCCCTTTTTCTCCCACTCTTGCAAACAAACAACTTGCAACTTTACTGGGTTTTTCCTGGCAGGTCCCACAGTCTCCTCATTGATCCCTCCTTTCAGACAAAGCCCGCAGAGCATTGCACCTTTAACCTTATCTTTCGTCAGATGTTGCAGCACATTGTACTTTTGGCATCCCCCGTCCTGTATAGCAAAGATCGCTCTTCTGTGGGAAGGCTCTTTGGAAAGACATGAGAGGGGAATGAGTTCATTAAAAAGAGAGTGCGGGGAAATGAGCGTGGGCCAAACACAGTAAGATAGAGAAGGGGGAGAGCTTTAGGGTTGTGCTAACCGTCCTTACTGGAAAGCCGTGTCCCCAAAGAAATCTGGGAACTCGTGGAGTCATGTCAGCAAATGGAAACTCATTGTCATCAGAGCTCTGTAATCCTGGGCAGAATAGAGTAACTATGCTGGTCATTGAGGCGACATCAAGACATGGGAACATGCTTCGGGCCTCGCAGCGTCTAGCAGGGGACACGGAGTGTGACAATGTTTCCCTGAGTCGGGAGGTGATACAGATGTGGACATGGAAAGACATATTCGCCGTCAGCAGACAGGGAGTTCCTCTTGGTGACACAAGGGGCAGATCAGGACACGGCTGGCAGGCTGCGACATGGAAATGGCGTAGGAATGGCTACATATGTCAGCTCATACACATTACACGGACCTGGAAGGCAGGGAGGGTGACTGCTATGTAAGCCGAGATAATGGGACTGCCAAGATCACACAGGGAACCTATCAGGGAAAATGGAACTTCTCAGGGTCTAGAAATAGTCGAAAATACTCCCCTACAATGCATTGTTTCGTATCTGTTTCTAGGAAAGCTGGGTGATAGCCATATGGTTGCCGTTTCATCTCCTATGGGTCACACAGACTCCGAGTTTTGCAATAATACATCCCCCACTTCTCCATCACTACAAAAGTAGGCAGGGTATCCATTCAGAAGTCTACGAAAGTTGGGTGACAACTCTTCTGGGAACTGCAATGCTGGTTTTATGGATTGTCACTCTGTCCAGCACCATAGGAGACTCTTGCAAGTAGCTGCTGCCCGTACATATAGGAGGGCATTTAAAGAAAACCTGTCACCACCATCTTATCCCTAACATCAACTCCATTGGCTGGCAGGGGAAGAAACCTCAATCACTCCTAATGCGACATTCTTCCTAATGAGTCCATGAGCCTCCGCAACTAGGTTCCAAAATTGTCTCGTGTCATATGCAAATCAGTGGTCAAGAGTCATCTGGCCAAGAAGGGTCACTGAAAATACTCAGAAAACCCTACCTATAAAGAGAAAGAGGGCAGGGATAGCTCGGCAGCTCAAGAATCGGGATGACTCTTCTCCACTGAGCATATGGCTTGGGATAACTTTGGGATCTAAGTGCGGAGGTACATGGACTCAATAGAAAAAAAGAAAGCATGAGAAGTGGTTTTTATCCCCTACTGGCCAGTGAAGTTACTTTTAGGGGTGACATCGTGGTGACAGGCTCCCCTTAAAAATGCAGTAAGTCTCTATGCGGTGTTAAAAAAAAAAAAAAAAAAAAAAAAAGGTGCCTATTTTTGTAAGGTGTACTTCTGCAAAAAATTGAAACCTTTTTTCCTTTGCCACATCTCTAATAAAAAAAATTGGATTGTCTTAGTGGAAAGGGTGCGGGTAGCAGAGGCCTGACAAGTTTACAATAATTTACGCCAGAAAATGATGAATCCTTTCAGACTGTTATCACTAATACTGAATGAAGCCCATCCAAGCATAAGAGCGGCTGATACATGTATGTTTTAGTTATTGAGACCCCAAACGCCATATATCCTGAATGATTGACCTGCAGAGTCTAGTATTTCAAGCACATATAATACTCCGCGGGTGACATTTTAGATGCCTTGACATTATGCATGTCCTATGGAAAATCATCAAAGCCATAGTTTTGTTCTTCTATTGAGCTAACATGATCTTTCTAAGGTGGCATCCAAAATGTCTTTTACACCCAGAGCAGGCGATTGATACAGAGAGGTGATTAATACAGAGATGTAACTTTAAGCTCCTGGGCCCCAATGCAAAACCTGTAACAAGGCCCCCAACCGTAATGCTTTATTCATAGTACTGGGCTCCCTATATGGAGAGAGAGACCTTATGGGCCCCCTAAGGCTCCTGGGCCCGGGTGTAACCGCATACCCTATAGTAGACCCGGCACCTGATGGGCGTGAGTGAACGGGAGCTAATGGCGCAACGGTCTAAATGGGAAAGAAATATTGAAGATGAAGCGGTGCAAAACTTCTCCTGAAATATCGCGCATGGCCAGTATGGGAAAACGCATTTCAGGGCAAAACCCCTTCATCAGTTCAGCTGGCTACAATGTCCAACTAGGTGATATACCGCTGTATTGCGCAGCGATTGTATGACTAGCAGTCCTGGAATATACAAAGTGGACCACAAAAATGAGCCGAGCACCGCACTGTTATGGAAGCTGTCCAAAAGAAAATAGCAACCAATCACAGCGCAGCTTTTATTTTACCTCAGCAGTATAAGAAATGAAAGCTGAGCTGTGATTGGTTGCTATTGGCAGCAAAAATTACAGGGGAAGTCCATTAGTTTTCGATTTTAAATTGCGCCATATTCATTGCCGGGTGCTGAAGAACGCTCATCACTCATGCAAAACTTTACTCAAATCAGACCAGAACTGTGGATTTATATACAACACAAGCAGATTTTGTGTTTTATATATAAGATTGGAGGCCTAAGAGTGTTGGGGTCCCAAACGTCAAGAGGAGTCCTGACAACCTGTGTCCAGTGGGGCAACCAGGACCGGAGAAGTACCAAGGCACAGTTGTAGCAGAGATTTAAATGCCTGCGGTGGGATAAAAAAAAGGTGGTTAGGACTTGTCTTGACGTTTGGGACCTCAACACCCCTAGGTCTCCAATTGTCTATATATTTTAACCAACTGAACTGATGAAGAGGTGTTGCCCCGAAATGTGTTTTCCCATGCTAGCCACGCACAATATTTCATAAAGAAGAAGTTCCGAACTGCTTCATCTTCAGTATTTCTTTCACATTTAGAGTGTTGCGCCATTACCACCAGTTCTTTAAGGCCTAATGCACATGGCCGTGACAGGCTCTGAAAATGGAATACCGCAGCGGAGTCCTTCACGGTGCCCCCCCCCCCAAAGACCCCATGCTCACCTCCGGATCTGCTGCGTAGCTCCCGTATGACACTGCTAGCGCGCATGTGTAGTATGTATGATGCGGCCGGCGGTGGGCGGGGCGCGTATTCACGCTATACTTCTGCTCTTCTACAGCGGAAGTATAGCGTGATGGGCAGCTTCCATTGACTACAATGGAAGCCGTCCGCGGCAAATAGGACATGCCACGGGTAATTTTATGCTGCGAAATTCTGCGGTGGAATTCCGCAGCGTGTACATTGAGCTACTAGGTTAAATAGAGCCTAATAGCTGCGGTTTAATCGGAGCCCGTGCCATAATCTACATGTGCTGATTCTTTAATGCTCTGATTTCAGAAAAGAAAAGAAGTGCCGTGACTTCTTGATGTGGATTCCACACATGGATTTTTCCCATTGCAATGGACTAAATCCACATGCAGTTCCGCAGCAGAAATCTCTGAATTAGTTGTGGATTTAGAGGCTGAATCCGCATGGAAAAATCTAATGCAGATTCCACCCATGAGTTGAATAAACACTTTTAATTGCATTCAACAAAACCCTGTTGTGCTTTTCTATTTAGAAGCTTGGGGTTGTGTTTCTGCTCGTGCGAATGTAGACCAAGGCCTATGGGGGAATTGATTTGCGGAATCCACACGGGCCACTCACACAGAAGATCCACAGTTCAGCCACCCATAGGGAAGCATGGGCATCTGCACTTCAATTCACACATGTGGATTTGTCTTCCAGATTCCTGGTGCGGAGAACAAATCGCAGCATGCTCCATTTTAGTGCGGTTCCTGCACGGACGGCTTCCATTTCAGTCAATGGAAGCCGTCCGACCCGTGGCCCGTCCACAATTGGCTTTGTGGACGAGATGTGGATTCAGAGGGCAAGCAGGCGTTTAAAACAAAAAAAAAACTGTACTGCACATGTGCGCCGGCGCTTCCACACGCATCCACAGTACAGAAAATAAAAGACCCGGACAGGTACACCTGTGGACATGAGGCTTTAGGCTAGGCTGACATGGCCGTAAGTAGCTGCACGCCATACGTGAGCACACAACAAGTACACAATGGCGTACATACTTGCTGCGTGCCACCAATCACCATACACTATCTTGGCGTGTATATACGCGCCAAGATAGTGCATGCGTCTTCATAAAAAGTACGGAAAGAAAGTCCAGAGACCGAACTACCCCTGAGCTTCTTAAGACTGTAAAAACTTTAGGTGGCTTACCTTCTAGAACCAAGAATGAGCTCAGAATGGTGTCATAGGGGTTCAGTTGGCAAGACACAAGTACCATAGTTGGCACATGGTAGGTGGGGGCTATGTTACATAGATTGCATCAGGGCCCAGATGCTTCAAGTTTGGCCCCTGGTTGTCACTCAGCTTTCCTAGATATAACTAAGGATTTATATTTACTGCTGTTTGAGTTCTTTTATGTACAGGGAAATACTTTACAGGAAATTCGGGCAGAAACAAATCATTCCTTACATGTCCCTGTGGTCCGATTCTGCATCTGGAGCCATAGGTCTGTACTACAGCTGCAGCCAAGTATGCAAATTTCTACAATATATCCAACGTGTATGCAGCTGTTTGAGTCTTGTTTCTTTTCTTCAGTGTAACTTTTTGCATAAATCACCAATATACATGAAAACATGAAAATTTGTCATATAGCTGATTAACAAAACGTGGCATCTTCCTCGCTTTGCAGCTGCCTGTATTTCTCTTTCGCTGCCTGCAGACACCCTCTAAATGTTCAGGGCCCTCCTCAGTCCTCAAAAAATCCATTAAGGAGTAATACAGTAAATAGTAGATGGGGTGGGGGGATGCAGCTGCAGTCTCTGTGTTTGTGAGGCTGCATGCTGTGAAGGATGGGAGAGGATCGGAAGCGTACAGACACAATTTCCTTTATTATTTCCTAGAATTGCCCTCAATTATTTAATCTTCCTCTCAGTCTGGGCCAACTGTCTGAAAATAGTGCCACCTTGTGTCCATATTTGATGAAATTCTAAATACATATTTGAAAATCATTCATTAAAAAAAGCTGATTTTTACTGCATATGCATACTATGTGGAAAGATTGTAACTGGCAAATGGTACATGAGGGGTTGTCACATAGTTTGTAATTTTAATAGATGGTGAGAGATTGTGTGGTTAACCTTTTATTTGCCAATGTTCCAGAATTGGAACAGTGGATTCGCACAATTGCTGCCTTGCTTTGGATTGTTAGGTGGATTCTTATCAGCCAGGTAAAAGGTTAACTAACACCCAGAAGGGGCCTCCATATCAGTATTTTTTATTGGACTGTTATGATCAGCAAGAATTATCTTGTTGTATCATCATCTCCGTCTTCTGGTTCCTCTTGGGGCAGTTGTTATGCCCCTCAACTGATTCATTAGGGTGGGTCGGTTGACCACAATGCTGCAGCTCAGCAGAGTTCCTATTTGGCTAGCCTTTGTTTAAATATTACGGGTTTCTGCAATGTATTGCTGGTTATAGCGTAAGCTATGTGCATTTAAATAAAGTATTCCTTATATGCATGTAGTATCTTGTTCATAGTTTAGATCTGTCTATTGTCAGTGTAGTATTGTTCCTCTGGTTACTTGTGGTCCAGTCCTTGTTTCTTTGCCTTGTAGGTGTTTGCATTTTTCTTCAGTTTGTTTTTTTTGCCTCTGGGTTTTAGCGCCCTCTCATTGTTTGTCACGATCAGTGTTTCAGGAATGGTTTCCATTAGGCATAGTCAGGGATAGTGGTGTCAGGTGTTAGGGTCAGCATCAGAGATATATTAGGGGAAGACTTGGGGAAAGCTGGAGTTAGTGACAGTTATGATCAGTTTGTTATTACCTGTTCACTATGACTAGAGGCAGAACTTAAAGCTGCTGGGCCGCAATGCAAAATCTGTTAGAGAGCTCACCCAACTATAATTTTTCATTCATAGTACTGGTCTCTTCATATGCGGAAGAGACTTTATTGTCTGTGTACTATTTCAGAGCCTGGGTGCAATTGCACCCTCTGCACTTAATATATACCTTGAACCATCACCCATCTACTCCATTATCTGACTACCATCACCATCCTCTGTTTGTACCATCATCGTCATCTATCAGCTATTTGTGATTTCCCATTCTTGCATCTTTGTTGCCTACTAGTGTTGATACAAGTCATTGTTCCATCTTCATTTTACATAACCAAGAAATGCAACTGCTGTCTTGTCTCCAGCCGACGTCATTTCAGGGGCCCCTCACTTCTATGTACTTTTCCTCCAAGACAGGCTACCATCACTGTACGGTCGGTTACCTAGAAGTGGACCACCCACTCTTTCACTGTGACACCTGCCACCACCTTAAAGATTTGGGGGAGAGAACTGTCTACAACAATAACTAGAAGTACGCTTTTAAACAGTAATTTAGGAATCATTCTATTGGTTGCATCAATTCTCACCCAAATTAGGCCATTCTGCATCCCTTTAACCCACTCCCACCACCCTTCTCTTTGTGTCTGATCCTTGCCCTTTAAGAATATGGCGCAGATACAGCAGCAACCCATTATGTCATTTCACACATCGTTCTATGTAGCATGAGAGTCTTTGCTCTTCAACTTCGGCAGTATTCACAGCACTGGGGTGGCCCCAGGGGAACGTGCTGGCAGATCCTCCATCTTGGCTTGTTATAGGCTTTGGGATGAAACTGGTCCATTACCAGATGTTACAGACATAACATGACATGGAGTGATAGTGGCGTCCTGTGCACCATGATGCATCAGATGCTTCTGGAAACTCCAATAAATGTTTTATATGGCTAGACATGGGAGGATGGAAGGAAGATGAGACACTAAGACGAATGGAACAGAAAATGCCAAGTCAAGAGCAATTCTACTGCCTGCTAATTGTAACACTGCACAATCGGATTGGGGGAACCTAAATGTTACTTTGTTGATGTGAATGAGGGAAAGATCTCTACTGCTCTGGCTTGGATGTCATCCCAGATCAAATGTTAAAATTTGCACTTTTATTCGACTTGCATAATGATCCCCAATGCCGGGCAATAGAAAATTATATGAATTGTTAAAGGTCACTCATAGCGACATCTAAACTTGGATGCGTTCTTTAGTGGTCCGCACACTCTATATCAATATGACCCTTATTCAATTGGGAGCCTAGGACAGGATAGATCTTTAAGAAGCTAGCCATGTATCATGTTTCCTCCTTGAAGTGTTTTTTTTTTTTTTCAGATTCGCTCCCCAGCCTCTCTTAACTGGAGTCAAAAGCAATGTCTGGAGGACTGATTTCATTTATTGAAATCCTTGGTGATAACAGTTTATAGGAGAGAGGCGTTCCTCATTCTCAGCTTGACTTTGAGGGGCATTCAAGAAGAAAAAGGGCTTTCCAAGATAGACAACCCCATCAATAGCTCTACAAACAAGGGATAACTATGCATCTGTCCATGGCCAGCCTTAGCTATGTGTGATCCATGCAGTCACACAGTGCATATGCCACCAGCTTGTAGGAGGGGCACAGGCGATATAGTCTTGGGGTGATTGCCTCCCAGAGGTCTGCCCAGCCAGGTAATTTTCTTCCTCCGTATGGCAGTGCCTTCTGACTCTTTCTATTTCCCTTTGATGTTCCAGGGTGCTATTCTCAGCTCTGTAGCGCCCCTGCACAAAAATTGCTTGGTGCTACTGCATTTGTTATCTGCTTGGTTCTGGGGCTGTATTTATGTCACGAGCTTGGCTCTAGTATTGTATTTATGTAACGAGGTTGGTTTGTGCTGTATTTATGTACTGAGTTTGGTTCTGGTGCTGTATTTACGTTATGAACTTGCTAGTGTTATTGTGTGTATATATATACTGAGCTTGATTCTGGTGTCTTTATGTGCTCCTGGTGGTTCTGGTATTGTTTCTATGTATTGAGTTTGGTTCTGGTGTTGTATTTATATTATTAGCTTGGCTATGGTGCTGTATTTATGTTATGAGCTTAGTTCTTGTATTGTATATGTGTATTAAGGTTGATGTGTGTTGAATTTATGCTATGAGCTTGGTTCTGGTGCTGTATTTATGTTATGATTTTGTTCTCGTCTTGAGTGTTATGTTGTCATGAATTGATTCTGTCATTGTATCTATGTATTGAGGTTGTTTTTTGGTGAATGTATGTTATGAGCGTGGTTCTGATGCTCTGTCTGTGTTATGAACTGGAACCGAAGCCCTTGTCACCCTATTTCACTCTGGGAGGAGAATAGATTTTATTTCAATAGGTATTCAAAAACAGGAACAAATCTAAGATTAACTTTCACATCCGAACAATTGTAAATCATCCAATCACAGGAATATCTAAACACCGACAATCAACTGAGAGCGAAAGGTAGAATAACCTAAGGACCGATAATACTGCTGCAAAATGTTAACCCTTTCCAATCCACTGTCTGACGTCTGAAGACATTATGATTTAATGCTGTACAGCTCTGATGTTGGAAGATGTCCGTCGGGGTTCTCTTACTGTATATTGCCAGCCTCTCTGCTGTCGGAGTCTATCACCTCATGCAGTACTGGCTTTAGCCAGCATATAGCGCCGTTGTATAACAGCAGAAAAAGAGTAAGCCCCCTGGGAAAACGAGTATACAAATTGGATTGGAAAGGGTTAACAGACAGACATACAGTAGAGGAAAGGATTTCCAACCGGGTAAGTATCTGAGTAAATGTAAGTCTATAGACCATCAGTAAAAAAAATTATCTTGACGTCCATGCCAATATTAGAAGTGGTCATCAGCAATCATCCATCCAGATAAAGATCTATAGACCATCAGTAAAAAAAGATCTTGAAGGCAGTGACACTATAGAAGATATCATCAATCATCCAAATGATTGAACGGTTTATGTAATCTTGAAGCGGTTTGCGTACATTGGGGGGATGACAATGAGAGGATGGAGGGAATAACGTGTGCAGACAGCAGGAAGGAATGCAGCGGTGGGGGGGTGTATGAGCTTGGACAAGAACCCATCCAACCTCACTGTGCCCAATCTAACACCTTGAATGCCAAGTACTGGGGGTTGTAGCATGCTCTATTATATGCGTATACTATATATATATCTATGAACGGGCACAGATCTATATGTGGCAACATAGTCACATATACCTATATGTCTACGCGAGAAATGCCCAGTGTGTGCCAGTCTTTACCTTCCTCCTCCTCCCCTCTCATCACCCCTGCCCGCTCCTTCACCTCTCCTTTTTTTCTCATCAATTCCTCCTGGTGTCTTATTACTTTCCATATTTTCTTTGCTTCTAAAAGTCATCTATCCTGAGACGTCTCTTCACTCTGCTCCTTCTGACTTCATCTTCATGTTTTTCTTGCAGGTTTCGTCTTATTTTTCTCCGAGGGTGGGGGTGTCACAACCTGCTCCCCCCTTTCTTATCTTCGATCAGTGATTATGCTGCAGGTGCAGACAATGGGATTATAATCTGGGTCTGAATATGAAGTAACAAATTCATTGCGAAGTGGGGATTTTATTTCTGTGACCCGCTCCTCGCCCTCCCTGAGGGGTTACTGATAGGTGACTGTGATGTAATGAGAAGTATTTGTGTTCTAGATGTATGTCACCCCGATCCGCACCACCATCATCCATTCAGCTCCACTAATAATCTTCTTATCAAACCTGTTCTCAAACATTTAATTGGACCTCTACTACCTCTACTTTAATGTCCTTGGACCTCTACTACTTCGGGCTCTCCGCTTATTAGCGCTAAAGGCTGGTTTAGACACAGCGATTATTGCTCAAAAAATCTGTTGAGCGATAATCGTGTTCTTTTTAAAGCGCAAGGTGATCGCTCAAACGTTGAGTGATCACCTTGCACTCCGAGCTGAGGATGCAGAAGACAAGCGGGGTGTTCCCGCTTGTCTTCTGCATCCAGCTGTTCCCCGCTCGCTGCGCCTAGCTGTTATACAGCCGAGCGCTCCGAGCCGGGTATGAAGAACAGAGCTGGACCGCTCTGTTCTTCATACCCAGCCTGTTATTAGGGAGCAGGATACAGCTGAAACAATAGTATCAGCTGTATCCCGCTGTGAATTCCAGATAACTGATCACTAATCTTTCAGCATGCTCAAAGATCAGCAACTGCTTAACGAAAACTGCAATATGTCGGTGCAGTTAGACCCAACTATTATCGCTTAAAAGATGGCTTTGACCGATTTTTGAGCGAAAATCGTTGTCTAAAAGGGCCTTATTAGTATTTGGACACTACGTAATGATATTATTTAAGTACTGTATGGTCGTATGTTTGAGGACTGTATGGTGGTGTTATTTACCATTGCTCAATGGTATTATTTTAGTACTGTATGTTAGTATTATTTGAGCACTGTATAGTCATATAATTTATTATTAGGAAATTATAGTACCAGTGTTTGTGTGCTACATGGTACATCCAGTTGTGCTACATGGTATATCCATTATGATTCCCACACATTACACACACGGCTCTACTACATCCCCACACATCACACACACAGTTGTGGTACATTCATGCTGATTTCCAGACCTCACCAACTCAGCAGACTCCTGGATACAGGGATCAGCCCCTGATCATGTGATCCCTGATTCCACCACACAGGTGATCACATGACGGGGATATCACACAAGTCCTGGTAGCTGCTGTCAGCTTATCCAGTATACAATACTTTCTACCAAACTGCACAACGGCTCCTCCCACAGCAGTGACATCACTGCAGGTCCTTCAGCCCACTGGATCTCTTATCAAACTGCACAATAGCTCCTCCCACAGCAGTGACATCACTGCAGGTCCTTCAGCCCACCGAATTTCTGTGGTGGCGGTAGGTCAGTGTCTTCTGTCAGGACCACTGAGATGTCTCTGAGATAATAACAGCTTAGTTGTATTCTCATTTTGTTATTTTTGTCCTCCCCTTCCAAGAGCACTACTTTTGTTGTTCTTCTGTCGGTCAGACACTGTGTTTTATATATGTTGTAGGACCTGCGATTACATCACCAGGTGCGGAGCATGAGAAGCACCCACACACAAACATACATACTCACGGACAAGTGATCGTTAGTAGTTTGATTATTTGAGCACTGTATGATGGAGTTATTCAGCATTGTTCCATGGTATTATTTGAGCACTGCATTTGTGGTGGTATTTGGGCAATGTATGGTATTATTTGAACACTATGTGGTAGTATTTTTGGAGCACTGTATGGTGGTATTATTTGAGCACTATATAGTGGTTTATATAAGAACTACATTGTATCATTATTTGGGTAATGTATCTTTGATATTATTTGATCACTGTCTGGTGCTATTAATCAGCAGTGTTCCACGGTATTATTTGAGCACTGTATGGTGGCATTATTTAAGCACTATATTTGAGGTATTATTGGAGCACTGTATGTTTACCCTTATTTTATTCACTGTATGATAGTTTTTCAAAGACTTCTATTGCGATTGTGCTACTTTTTGTAAACTTTTATATTTTAGCTGTGATATTTTTACCTTTCGCTGTTGTTTTTGAGCTAGTATCCCATAAAAAAAAACATAACGCGCCTTCAAACAATGTTTTGATTAGAGGCCTCCACAGATCTTTATCCAACCTTACATATCCAGAAGACGTAACGGAAAGTCCTGCATCCAGCACAGAGGACATATCTTCATATTTCCTTCGTCCTTTCCCTCCACTATCTCTCCCTCCCTCCTTCCTTCTCTCTGCCCCCCTTGGGTTGCACCCCCTTCTCTCTGTCTATGTTATGCTGTAATGCTTCTGCACATCTGTTTGTGACACATCCTCTGTTCCTATGTCCAGGACGTCTTCTCCTCCCTCGCTCCTTCTTGCCCATTCCTTTATTGCTCAGTCATCTGCTCCTCACACCTCTGCTCTTGTTCTGCCACAATCACTCCTTCCACAAAATGAAAATGAATGAGCGGAAAATACAAAATTAAACAAAAGGGGGAGAGAGGGGTCATAAAAAGAGAGTGAGGAGACTGGTAGAAAGTTATGTAAAGTGGATGCATGACCCCCCCCCAGTTTCCTGCCGCGTCCCCTGCGAGCACACTCGTGACTCTACAATATACACAGGTGCACAGCGTCCTACTGGTTTCCGTGTTTGCCTCTATCTCCCTTGAGGCCCCCACATCCACCCGCAGCCCCCTTTATGTCATTGGTAGGAGGGGGCGTGATGAAGGCTTCTCATATTTTCTTGGAATGTCATCATCTCTTAGCTATGTTAAATGTTTATTTATCTTTTGGCGTCTGAGCATAAACAGGGAGAGGCGCCCAACCCTGCGCTGCCACCGGCATTATCTGCGACCTCGAATACTGACCACTCCCTGCCTTGCCGGACGCTGCCTAACTATGTGGTGCACAAAGGAATTCAAACTACAAGTCCCAGCATGCTATGTCATGCCAGTCTATATGCCAACTTGTTACATTCAAGTTGTAGGGAGGCTACAACTCCCAGCACCCCCTGACCCTCCTTTTTTGCATGCCAGAACCAAACGCACCTCTCAAACTTCTTAAAGATATAGTCCCCTGACTTCACTTGCAGTACCAGTCACTGTCTCTAGGTGCTGCTATGAGCCCCCAAAACTGCTGAATGGAGATGGTTGCATATTTAGATATGGGTAAAATTTTTAAGAGGATCTATCGCTGGACTTATGGGTCATCCATGTGAATGCTTTATCAGCGCATTCCTCTTGACTGATTGACTGCGAGTACTCATGTGTTTAATGGAAAAAAAAGGTTTGGTACCATGTTAGCCAGTAGAGCGAAATGTGACAAGTTTTTGTCCTGTTTCGCCAATTGTCTTCTGTGATGCTGCGACTTGAAGTTGCCCTTCAGTATTCGGGAAACAGGACAAAAACTGAGAGCCAGGATGAGATCTCATCGCCACACAATTAGAGAGGGAAAGACGGAATTACCTGTGGCACAACATTTCTTTTAGTCACGGACACAACGTGTTACAGATAAGAGTTATCATACTGAATGACAATTTCAAGTCTCAAAAAAAGAAAAACTTGGGAGTATAAATGTATGGCCATTTTTGATACCCTCAAGAACTGAATGAACCTTGGAGCGGGGTTCTTGCATCAGTGGAGAATATGAAAGGTCTGAAGGAGGTCAAGAGGGATGCCCTTGAGGAGAGCACCCAGGGGGTGTGTGGAGACACCTGGGGGGGGTGAGTGGGTCGGGGGATGGCGTCATCTCTCCCCAAGGAAAGCACCCAGAAGGGGTGCTATTCCCAATCATTGTTTTAAAGACTTGGTAAAAAGTCATACATTGATTTGAAGGAATGCTGCCATCCAACAGGTGACGTTACAGAGATATTGTTTCATCTTCCTTATTTGCAAGTCTGAAGGAGAGATAACACACAGGCCTGGTGATCCACACCAATGTACAGATCATAAAAGTGTCACATTCCATACCAGTGGACTGATTTAAGTATTTACTTCTCTGCTCATCTTGTCTGGTATTTTTTTAAGTACAAATTTGTCTCCCATTTTTGTGCCTTTTCAGGTGTGTATATTTGTATTTATATATGCCCCATCCAGATCTGTTTCATTATGCCTGAGGAAGGATCCTGAGAGGTCTGAAAGCTTGCAATAAGATCATGTATTTTTGTTAGTCATTTAAAGGTATCATATCTACAAGATTACTTGGTTTATCTTAAGGCCCATTTAGACACAATGATTATTGCTCAAAAAGTGTCCCCACTTGTCTCCTGCATCCAGCTGTTCCCCACTCGGAGCGCCTGGCTGTTATACAGCCGAGCGCTCTGAGCGAAGGATGCAGAAGACAAGCGGGGTGTCCCCGCTTGTCTTCTGCATCCAGCTCTTCTCTGCATGGAGCGCCCGGCTGTTATACAGCTGAGCGCTCTGAGTGGGGTATGGAGAACTGAGCTGGACCGCTCTGTTCTTCATACCAGCCTGTCATCAGAGAGCGGGATACAGCTGAAACAATAGTATCAGCTGTATCCCACTGTGAATCCCTGATAAGGCTCATCGGTGTCTTTCAGCATGCTGAAAGACAACGATGAGCAACGGCATAACGAAAACTGCACGATGTAAGTGCAGTTACACACAATGATTAATGCTCAAAAGATGGCTTTTGAGCAAATTTTGAGCGATAATCGTTGTGTCTAAATGGGCCTTTACTGAGAACAATCACATTTTACTCACGTGTTTAGCATTCCAACGCTAATGCTAATAGACAGGCTAATGGTACTAATTCATTTCTATGTAGCATGTACCATATTCACTGTGCTAATAAGGTTCCATAGGGCTATAGATAAGGCTGGGCTCACGCGATCGTGTTGGTACAGTGTATTCCGCAAGCGGGTCTTGCGTGCCTAATATGCTGTATTAGTATTGCATAGGTGGCCATGTTGCCGCTCACACGACTTGCGTGAAATATGGGCACAAGAAAGATCTTGGCTAGAGATGAGCGAGTATACTCACTAAGGCTAACTACTCGAGCGAGTAGTGCCTTAGCCGAGTATCCTCCCGCTCGTCTGTAAAGATTTGGCTGCCGGCGCGGGTGACAGGTGAGTTGCGGCGGTGAGCAGGGGGAAGCGGGGGGAAGAGAGGGAGAGAGATCTCCCCTCCGTTCCTCCCCTCTCTCCCCCGCCGCTCCCCGCCCACCGCCGGCACGAGCTGGAGGATACTCAGCTAAGGCACTACTCGCTCGAGTAGTTAGCCTTAGCGAGTATACTCGCTCATCTCTAATCTTGGCACATATTACACACACATACATGCCATGATATTACATGGCTATGGGTGGCCCGTAACAAGTACGCAATGTCTCTGTGTTTACACTCATTGGTGGTATTCGCTATTCGGTGAATGCGGGTCAGTATTTGTCCTGTAGAAAATAAAACCAATCAAAGCAAATACGAAGACACATACAGATAAAATGATGAAATACTGAAGATCTACAGTGCAATGTCATCTGTTACATGTCCATATTATGAATCTGTATTACAGACGTGACAATATGGTTGTTTGAAACTGGCTTAAGCTTCAGCGCCATAAACTGCCGTCATGGCATTGAATATGGCCTGGGTGAAAGTCAGCTTCCAGCAAACCCTGGCGTGCCAGGACCCACTGAGCCTGAGGAGTGCTACTCAGGGGTGGGATCAATCTGATGTTCCTTCCTAGAAATCAACTGGATCAATGTCTTAAAGACGTGCATACAATTAACTATGACAGCAACACTGCAGGAAGTTGAGCACTTCCTTTTCCGCCGTCCAGCGACTTTTCTGTCACACAGCAGGCAGCATGATGTCTTTGCGTCACCTACGTTGCTTCGCACTTTCCTCGACAGAAGAGGCCAAGGCAAAGGATGGAGGACACTGTAGGAGTGTGATGGAGGGAAGTTTTTTTTAATTTTTGTATTGCCAAGGCACACTGGGGCTTATAAATCACTCAGGAGATACAGTAGGGCTTAATGATTCAGGGGACACAGTGGGGCCTATGAATAACTCAGGGGGCACTGCACAGACTATAAATAACTAAGAAGGGCACAACAGGGACTTATTAATGACTTGGTGGGCACAGTAGAGCCTGCTAATAATTTTAGGGGCACAGTGGGACCTATAAATCACTTAGGAGGCACAGTGGGACCTATAAATGACTAAGGGGGCACAGTGGGGCCTATAAAAGACTCGGGGCACAATAGAGCCCAAAAATTACAAAGTGGACACACTGTGACTCTGTCCTCCAATGGTCTATGTAAACTGGAGATGCCGCAATGAGCAGGAGAGGGGAGGTTATCTTCAATCAAATTTCTAAAGCAAACACAATATTTATGCTTTTGCTCAGGTTTTAATGAGCTGCCTCAGTTTATAGCGCATAGCTATGAATTTGGTGTTTGTTCGTTAACTTTTGCCAGCAGCTTGTGTAAAATCTTTTTTTATTGATTGAGAGTCTTGTAATGGTTCATGTCCCATCGGAATTGTAGTGAGTCTATTAAACACCCACACTGCACAAACCTCAACCACAGATTCCACTGAACTGGCTTTAGATTGGTAATCATGCGGTTAGCCCCTGACATTGGTTCTCGGTACTTCATGCCACTCAGGCTGCTGCTTACCTCTCCCAGCACCTGGCCTGAGCAGTAACTTACCCTTGCCAGCTACTTGTGCTACTTGATCTCCCCCTCTCATCTGGCCTGTGGATAGTTTACCTCTCACCACAGGCTATTAGCGAACATTATGATAATAGATCGTCCCCACAGATCTGCTCTCTTTGCCCTCTTTCCTCCCTGTAAAACCGCAGACTCCTAGCAGCTCCTCTAGTTTTTAGGATTTGGAATCATTATTTCCCAAGCATTTTTAATTCCCCTACAGAATTGGCCCTGGTTGCCTGCGTTGGCAGCATGTAGCATGAATCACTGCACGCTGATCTCCGCCACTGACTTCATGTACAATGTGCAGCGCTTCTCTAAAAGGTACAGTACAGCACAACAACAGGACGGAGCTCTGCTGGCTGCCACTTCCCCTTTAATCTTAGGGGGGGATCTTCATTTATGCAACCAAAGTTAATTGCTTATGCATTCAAATGTCCTACTGCTTAACAATATACTTTGTCTTTCGATTACTAACGTGTTTCAAGAGCTCTGCTTGATGTCAATGAAAAGCTGAAAATCTATGCTGATTATATTCTGCTTGTACTGAGTTTTACACACAGTAATGAGCATGTGCAAGCGACATGTGATTGGTCTTTGGATGAATACTTGCCTTAGTTTCACAGGGGTCCACGGCTGGTCTTAGCTACATGCAAACCATGTGGTCGCACAAAGCAGGGGCAGGGGGCAGATTTTGGGAGGGATGTAGCCAGGTCCACCTGGCCAGATGATTTTCTTCCTCTATGTAACAGAGTCTTGAGGAACTACTGTACATGAATCATCTTCCTCTTGATTCTGTCTCCTCCTCACCTATGGTCCGAGGCGCCACTATCCGCTTTCCTACAACACAGTTGCTTAGTTCTGCTACTATATTTATGCACTGAGATTGGTTCTGGTGCCGTTCTTATGTTTTGAGCTTGGTTCTGGTGCAATATTTGTTATGAGCGTGGCTCTGTTGCCTTACTTATATACTAAGCTTGATTCTGGCAATATATTTATGTTATTACTTTGGTTCTGTTGCTATTAGAGATGAGCGAGCGTATTCGGTAAGGCAAATTACTTAAGTGCGTATCGCCATTTTCGAGTACATGCCTGCTCATCTGAAAAGATTCGGGGGCGAGCGGTGAGTTGCGGGAGTAAGCAGGGGGAAGCGGAGAGAGAGAGATTTCCCCCACCCCCACCCCCCCACCCCCGTTCTCCCCGGCCGCCCCCCCCAAATCTTTTCGGGCAAACAGGCATGTCCTCGAAAATGGCACTACTCGCTCGAGTAATTTGCCTTAGCGAGTACGCTCGCTCATCTCTAGTTGCTATATTTATGTTATGGGCTTGGCCCTGGTGCTGTGCCTATGTGCTGAGCTTGGTTCTGGAGCTATATTTATGTTATAAGTTTGGTTCTGATGCTGTATTTATGTTTCAAAGGTATACAGTTTATTAAACAAAAAAGGACTAAAATCAACAGTGTGTGCATGTTTAAAATAGTATATGCTGATTAAAGCGAGACTAAAATGTCAGAGTAACAGGATGACATAGCAGTGTATACAGCTGGAATGTCTGTTGATATTCCATCATACAGAGGACAGGAGCATCTTAATAGATTTTTTTTTTAAACTGAAGCATGAGGAGAGGACAGCCACGGCTACCACACGTCTTCAAAGCGCTCAACTTTACCTTCACATATCGCATTAATTTCCTACATAACATAGTTAAATAAATTGGATAACTCTTGAGGACTGAAGAGCGGCGTCCGCCATTTGGATGCAAGATGGGAATGGGTGGCCTGCAAGATATATTGAGCTAGACCGACTGCTGAATTAGGCATATTTATGGGTTCATCTCGTAATAACCATATAGAAGGTAGTTTAGGGCAACCTGCGGCCATGAACGTGCTACCACCAGACATGGCCACCATATATGGTACATAGTACCCTGATGTTGGCAGTCCTGAAAGCATAATGGAGACACAGATGGATTGCATGAAGTCATATGGGCACAAGGTGAGACCTTAGTTATAGTTACATGCCAACTTCCTTTAGAAAGTATCTCACAATCTTAAAGGCAGTTACAGACATAAGTCTTACTTTCGTGAGACCTATCGAGAATCACCACGTAAAGTCATTAGTGTGTAATCCTGGTGGAAATAATGGATTAGCGAATCTCTGTTGCCGGAGATATATTGGATTGGAGGTTGTATTTGAATCGTATGACTCTCCAGAGATTCAGCGAATGTAAAGTAATGCAAAAGAAGGGATCACATTTTGGATAGAGGTTCTAGTCAACATTAAGGCAGTGAGGGGAATACTCTGCGATGAGGTCAGATTCCAATCAAACCCATTGAGAAAAACCAGGTGGAGCATTAACTAAAGTCAGCGGAGCAATACAAGCAGCCCTATGGTATTTTAGAAAACGGGGTATAGAGACGGCACCAACTCTTTTATGCAAATACATGATACTTTTAGGAATACATGGGCGTTGAATATTCCAAATAAAACAAAACTCCTCCTTTTGCAAGGAAGTTAAATCTCAAACAGGGGCAGGAATGGAAAGGGTGCGAAAGAGATATAACAAACAAGGAGGTATAAGCATTTTTACAGCATTAATCCTTCCTATCCAAGAAAGATGCGGGTAATTCCCATTAAGACGATCGGTTTCGATAGCTCTATACAGCTTTAAGTAGTTCAAGGAATATAACTTTTCTATAGAGGCTGGAAGACAAATTTTTAAGTATGGGATGTATTGAGATGCAGACTGAAATTCAAAGTTGGCAATAATACGTTTCTTGCATTTAAAGTGTAATTTTACAAAATTTCTGATTAATTTGTCTGATAGATTTTCTCAGGTATTAAAATTAATCCAAAATATTAAAAAAGACTAGGAAGGGAAGTAAGAGGTTTAGTTAAAGTAACTAATAAATCATCAGCGAATAAATTGTAGAGCCAACGGTAATGTCCATTATGTCTGGGCTCTGCCAAATAAGAATTGTTATAGGCTCCATGAGAAGGGCAAAGAGGGCGGATGAGAGAGGGCATCCCTGCCTAGTACCTTGCCCAATAACAGGATTCGGATTAGCAGATGGACATTTAAGGTAAACACAGAAGAACATAAAACCTGAAGTGCCTGCAGAAAGGGGCCTGAAAATCCCATTTTACATAATACTACAAACATATATGTCCAACACATGTTATCAAAAGCTTTATTGCAGTGACCGAAACACAAGGCACACCACTGAGGAGATGGCAGGGTAGATGTTAGGGATGTCACGATGGCACTACCAACTCCTCCCCTGAGGGATGCGTGTGACACTTGGCCAAAGTACTGACAGGCCTCTCCAGGCAACGCTAGGGCAGCGATTACCTGAATAAGCAGTATAGTGGACTGGAAGAATTCTGTCACGGGTGACACCACCGTTCCTTACTCCACGGGATGTCCGACGGGAAGTAAGAAAGTCCACACATGATAAACTGGTAAAACACAGTTGCTGGTAATGGACAACAACTGGGAACTTTACTTGTGAAGAATAAACAGCTTGATACAGGTTCACAAATCTTGTGGGTAACTTCACACCAGTGCAGGAAAACAGTTCAGGGAGGAAACACAGGATGAAACCGGGGCTACAGTCATAGTTATCTGTATATCTCCGCTCCTGGACACACACTCCGGAGGAGGATAAGAACACTCCGCTAAACACTCACTTTCTCAGAAGGCTTCTTAGAGGCTGCACGGCAGCTCACTCTCTTTCTCTATCGTTTCCTTCCACTCTTTGGGGTAGGGATCCTAGGCATAGGCTTCTAGGTACCACTCCTCGGCTTCTATACTTCACCACATGAGGGTTGAAAAGTACCCCAATGTGGTTGGCACTCTCTCTGATGACTGATTTACTGTTCCCCCTCTCTCTTTGCACCTTGCATACCCATATATGAATCATACACATGACAACACAAATTGTTACATTTTCCAGACATATCCCAGACATTAACCTCCTACATGTTGCAGCTGTGCAATACACATAACTAATGACAAGTTTGTACAGAGCATCCACATTAAAGCCATGGCAATTACAACAGTATAGACAATTATGGAGGGGCCATTACATGTTATTCTAATATTATGTATTTCGGGCCTCTACATTATCGATGGCCAATGGTAACAGAGAAATTAGTGTGGAAGTAGTATTAGCCCAATGTATTATATCTAATACCTTGCAGATCTTATCAGGAGCCTGGCGGCCTGATACCAACCTTAGTGGATCAGACTAGGTAAGAGGGTATTCAAATGTGATGCCAGGGATGATATAAGAAATTTAGTATCTATATTAAAAAGGGAAATGGAGAGAAAATTGGCAGAAGGGTCCTTTAAGTTGTAGTGGTCAATTAATGGGTCCTACAAAAACGCCTCTGCCATTATTTGCTGGCGCTTAATTTCTGAAGGGCAAGCAGGGGTTAACCGCTGGTTAACCTGCCCTGCAACTGAGCTATTAATAATCTGCCTGGCGACCAATTAATTCTCATTGGTTGCCGGCAGATTCAGCCCTGATAGGACAGCAGTACAGATTAGCCGAGCAACCTGATAGGCTGTCAAGCTGTGAGGTGACAGGAGTGTGGAAGCCTGTGATTGGAGCGCCTGTTGCCTGGTGACAACAAGCAGTGCACAGGAGGGAAGAAAATAAAAAGCGTGCGTACGCTCTGAGGTGACAGTTGGTCCAGGCAGGTAGTCTAGTGAGTTGGTCATAGGAGGGGACAGGACGGAGAAGTTAGTTCAGTCGTGAATCCAGTCAGAGGAGTCCTGTCAGGAACCAGTCAGGAGAGTCACCAGACCCGGTGGAGAGTTGCGGCCTACTACAGCAGAGTGATGGCGCTGATCTCTGGGGAAAAATAGAGCAAGCGATCGCTGAAGAGGGATAAGTACCACCAAAACCCCCTTACCTCTGAAGAGTTATACGATTCAAATATAACCTCCTTACACCATAAATTATTGGGATTTCCCGGGAGGCTATTTCTGTCAGGAGGCCCCTTCAGCAGTGTCCCCCCTCACAATCAGGAGACATAAGGTTCCAAATTTCCGTTATGGCCTAACGGTCCACCAGCTCCTACACAGAGGCAAATTAATGTAGAGACCAGGAGTCAAAGCCATATCTAGGCACAATTACAAGGCAATCAAGGGGAAGCCCATACCCATAGACCACCAGATTGTGGATTTAAAGGAGTAAAAGTGTTTCATTGCTGCAGATTCATTGTACTGTACACCAATATAATTTTCTGCTATAATCTCCATCACAAAAGTGAAAAGAAAAAATAATTAATTACGTTTATTTTACCAAACCCTGGCTTGGTGTGATTAATTCATCATCTTCATCACCCATTACATTTCTGGCTGTAAAGCACTGGCGTCACGAACAAACTAATAGGAATAGTAAACATTCTGCAACAACACCCATTTATCACGCCACATGGAGGGCGTCTGTGTAGTATCTGCTGGTCCGACACCAGGGGACAGCCGCCAATATAGGAAGAAGAAAGCAGACCCATGTCACCAACTGCCCCTCCACAATTTAGTTTGGGGATAACTGTAACCATGCATCTAGAAAGTCGGTCCGCTTAGAATATGATTGCAGTAGTTAAGAATATGGGGAGATAATGGAAAGAAATCCCTTATAACAGAAGGTTGTGAAGCCATCTGGACCTAGATTAAGCTGTTTAACAGATTCTTCCACATCTTCTTCAGAAACTGGTTGGTTAAGAAGAGTCCTGGCTGCCTGTGATAAAGTGGGAAGATGAATCGAACAAACGGATGATGAATGGGGTACGATCTTTGGGTTCTGTATACAGGGAATTATACAAATTGTGAAAGGATATATAAAGTTTGGATGGATGAGAGGAAGAAAGTCTACGACTAATCTGGATATTGTGCACTTGGTTGATACTCGGTCTATTCCTTAATATATGTGCTAACATCTTATCTGGCTTATTGGCCCATATATTGTAGGTGGCCTTGGTCCATCGCAACGCTTTTTCCGTTCTCTCGGATAGAATAACATTCAATTGGAATTTATTGTCTTTAAAAGCTCTATAGAGATACAAGGAGGGGTTGCGCTGATGAGCATTAACCAGTTCAGTAGGCTCGGTTTCCAGCATTACTTGGATTCTGGTACGCTCTTTTTTGGTTGTAGAAGCTATACTAATAAGCTTACACCTAATAAAGGCCTGGGGCGACATCTCCCATGTTATTCTCTCTGAAATACCATATATACTCGAGTATAAGCCAAGTTTTTCAGCAGTAAAATGTGCTCAAAAAGCCCCCCTCGACTTATACTCGAGTATATACTAAGTAAAAGAAAAAAAACCAAAAACCTTAATACTCACCTATCAGCCAGCATCTGTGTCCCCGGCGCGATGCTTTCCCCGGTGGTGCGGCCAGCTGCTGCAGACTTCCCCCCCCCCCCCCCCCCACTGTCTTCTCCCTGGCTTGCTTTTGAAATCCCTGCCATCAGCGCTGTGATTGGATCGAGTGCCGGCCAATCACAGCTGGCGCTAGATAAACCAAACACAGCCATTCAGTGATGTCATTCTGATAAAGTGGGAAGATGAATCGAACAAACGGGTGATGAATGGGGTACGATCTTTGGGTTCCGTGTACAGGGAATTATACAAATTGTGAAAGGATTTATAAATTTTGGATGGATGAGAGGAAGAAAGTCTACGACTAATGTGGATATTGTGCACTTGGTTTATACTCGGTCTATTCCTTAATCTATTTGCTAACATCTTATCTGGCTTATTGGCCCATATATTGTAGGTGGCCTTGGTCCATCGCAATGCTTTTTCCGTTCTCTCGGATAGAATAACATTCAATTGGAATTTGTCTTTAACAGCTCTATAGAGATACAAGGAGGGGTTGCGCTGATGAGCATTAACCAGTAGGCTCGGTTTCCAGCATCACTTGGATTCTGGTACGCTCTTTTTTGGTTGTAGAAGCTATACTAATAAGCTTACACCTAATAAAGGCCTGGGGTGACATCTCCCATGTTATTCTCTCTGAAATACCATATATACTCGAGTATAAGCCGAGTTTTTCAGCACAAAAAATGTGCTCAAAAAGACCCCCTCGACTTATACTCGAGTGTATATACTAGGTAAAAGAAAAACAAAAAAAACCTCAATACTCTCCTATCAGCCGGCGTCTGTGTCCCCGGCGCGATGCTTTCCCCGGTGGTGCGGCCAGCTGCTGCAGACTTCCCCCCCACTGTCTTCTCCCTGGCTTGCTTTTGAAATCCCAGCCATCAGCGCTGTGATTGGATCGAGTGCCGGCCAATCACAGCCGGCACTCGATAAACCAAACACAGCCATTCAGTGATGTCATTCTGAATGGCTGTGATTCGTTTATCGAGCGCCAGCTGTGATCGGCCGGTGCTCCATCCAATCACAGCACTGATGGCGGGGATTTCAAAACCAAGCCAGGGAGAAGACTACAGCAGCTGGCCACACTGCGGGGGAGAGCATCGCGCCGCGGACACAGACGTCGGCTGGGAGGTGTGTATTGCGTTTTTTTTTTAACCTACTATATACTCGAGTATAGCTCGGCTTATACTCGAGCAATAAGTTTTACCAATTTTATGTGGCAAAACTAATTGACTCAGCTTATACTCAAGTATATACGGTAAGTAGAAAGGTCCTTAGAAACCTGCTGTTGAGTAATAGAATTAGTAATTTAGGATTCGTTTAGCACCGAAATGGGATAGTATGGTGATCTACAAAATGAAACTTTGCAAAGACTAAATTGTGATCTGACCATGAAGAATGCACACGACGAGCATAAAGCAAATTATACAGGATGAGAGTCGTAATGAGTAGTATAATGGTGATGGGAGGGGAAAAAGTATGAGTAATCCTGCAGAGACCCATTATGTTTCCTTCAAAAAGGGCCTTAAAGTGAGACATAACCGAGTACTGTTGAGCTCCTGTACTCCGTGGAGGGGCCATTTAAGATCTATCCAAATTGCCATTTACTATAAAATTAAAGGCACAGCACCAAATTATGTAATCATATTGTAAATTCTCAAGCAGTGCACACATACTAGTAAAAAGGGAATGGGTCGGTGGTGAGGGTATAGGAGTTACCTAGACAGACTTTCTTACCATAAAGGGTACCTTCTATATATTATATAACGGCCATCAGAGTGAGTTTTTTTCCTGTAGAACGGAGAAAGTAGAAGAATCAGTATGCCTCTACTCTTAGACACATAAGAGGCCTTCTATACCCTGGATTACCTTCATTGGATACATTTGGGAAAGCATGTTCTGTTAAACTGGGATTCTTGTATACATATTATATCCTAACTTATTAGAATCAAGAAAGGCTTTTTCACGCTTGGCCGGGAAGTTAACACCCTCTGTACATTGTGCAATATAATTCTACACATTCTGCTTAATTAAATAAAAATGCTATGTAGCTCATCCAGCAGCACATAGAAAGCACAGTGAGATAATTGCCAAACAGTATGGGCCCTTTTAGACGAGCCAATTTATCATTTGAGCGAATGACGTCTTTGCTAGCTCATTCGCTCTCATGTAGTCTGTTCAGACAGGTAGATAGTTCGCTCGCTTGTTCAAACCAGAAATCATTCAGAATCGTTCAGTCTTTCACATTCGCCTTCATAAGTGAGTGAGAAGGGCTGAACGAGCGCTGGTTAATCCGAATAAGTGAACGAGCCAACGATGGTTTTTATGCCTGCATAAACATTCGCCAGTTGGTCGTTGGCGCATATTTAGACTGAACAATTATTGCTCACTTTCACTCGTTTGATTTTTTTTTTTTTAAATGATATAATCTTTCCATCTAAAATCGCCTTAAGTCAGAGACAGTGGTTATAATGGTGGAGCCACTCAAACAGCATAGAACATGTTCAAAGAACAGAGAGAAGTTCTGCAAGAAGAAAGGGAAAATAAGTTACAACAAAGTACAGTAAAGCACCAAATTAAGGAAGAAGGGCAGTATGGATGTAAAAGTATACCACTCGATTCCCTTAAACACCTAAGGCGTGGAGACAGCATGATAGTCCAGGCCACATCTAAGCCACAGTCTAAAGAGTGTGAGAAGGTTCATAACATACAAAGGTTCAAAAATATGGGTGGAGATCAGTAACACTCTATAAAGTCACAAAATTGGTCCAGGTCCTGGGCTGGCGGGCAGGTCTTGATGGAAGTGCCATTACAGCTTCCCAGCGAATGCCTTCCTGTTGGAGTGCAGCTTGGACTTTTTGTATATCTTTCAAGGTACAGAGATGAAAAATAGTCTGCCAGGATTAGGTGAACAGATAACCTCAGTGAGATTTAATTAGTGCCTTTTGTAGGGCCAGAGTGATGTGCGCATTGGTCTTCTGCGCTCCAGTGTTGAAGGTGCCAGATTCTGCATATGGATGCACAGACAGGGACATACTTGGTAGGACTGTAAGGTTCCTAGTAGCTGAAAGTAACGGATCTCTAACTTCTGGATAATACAAGTGGAAAATAACATTTCTATGCACTTCTGGACTTGCTTCATGTTGGATTTATGTTTTGAGCTTAGTTCTGTGTCCCACTGCTCATGTTGCGGGCTTGGTTCTGGTACAATATTTACTTCCTAAGTTGTTCTGGTGTGGGTGTGTATGTATGTGTGTGTATGTGTATGTGTGTGTGTGTATATATATATATATATATATATATATATATATATATTAGTAATTATTAGGACATTATAGCACCAGTGTTTCTGGTGGCACATCACACTCACAGTAGCTTGATTACCACAAAAGACAAACACAGCTTGACTCCTCCCACAGCAGTGACATCACCACAGATCCTTCAGCCCACTGGATCTCTATGGTGGTCGTAAGTCAGTGTGTTCTGTCAGGACCACTGAGTTGTGTAGGAAATTATAGTACAAGTGTTTCTGGTGGCGCAATGCACCACACAGCTCTGCTACATGGTACATGCACACGCAGAGCTCTACTACACCCCACACATCACACACACAGCTTGGTTCCTCCCACAGCAGTGACATCACCACAGGTCCTTGACCCCACTGGATCTCTGTGGTGGTGGTAGATTGTTGTCTTCTGTCAGGACTGCTGAGTTGTGTCTTCTGAGATAAAAACGGTTTAGTTGTATTCTCATTTTGTTATTTTTGTCTTCCCCTTCCAAGAGCCCTAACTGTGTTGTTCTTCTGTCGGTCAGACTCTGTGTTTTATATATGTTGTAGGACCTTTGATGGCATCACCAGGGGGTGGAGCATGAGAAGCACTCACTCACATACTACAGACAAGTGGTCATTAGTAGTGTGATATATATATATACACACATACATATTACTAGCCAGTCACCTGCGACTTTGTCCACGTGAAATTTGTATTTTTTTATCTAATCTGTGTTTTGCTGTATGTTTAAACGTAAAAAGTTGAAATAGTGACAGGAATGTAACTGCAATCTGCTGTCAGCGCAGTTCTGTACACGACGTTTTTGGTCTCGTCATCTTTTGGTAGGATATAAAGGTTTTGTGGGCCGTATACACGTGAGCACGACATGTACAGCTGCCCATGAGAAAAACATGTTTGCCCTTGAGCCTTATTCATCGTCATCACAAATGCTATTTTTAGAGGGAATTGCAGCCTTTTGGGTTGAAAATGCAAACCCACAGCTTTCATTTTTTACACAGCTGAGATAAAATGAAAGCTGCGCTGTGATTGGTTGCTATTAGAGATGAGCGAGCACCCAAATGCTCAGGTCCGCGTTATTCGAGTCGAGCTTTTCGTAAAATTCGAGGGCTCTGCTCGAGTAACGAACCCCATTGACTACAATGGGAGACTCGAGCATTTTTGTATTTGAAACGCAGGGTCCCTACCTTTTTTTTTTTTTTCTTGGTTCGTCTCCCCCTCCCCCTCCCCCTTCCCCTCCCTGCCAGACCAAAAATTTTCAAATGATGCGCGCTGCGTTGTGGCAGGCAGGGGCCAAAACAGGCACGTCATAGCAGGGAGCAGCCAAAAGCTGGTGCGGGGTCGAAGGCGATTTGATGCTCGTTTGAGTAACGAGCACCATTGAGTACGCTAATATTCGAACGAGCATCAAGCTCGCCACAGTATGTTCGCTCAACTCTAGTTGCTATGGCAACACAGATTTTCTTTAAAATCTCAATCCATATTAATGTGTCTTTGGTTAAAGTTTTAATCCTGGGCAACGCCAGGTCTCCCTGCCAGCTTAATAATCGCATATGTGCAGCAACGATGTCTGCCCTCACGTGCTGTCCGTTTGTGTAGGCATAACTTCTGATGCGCACCCCTTTCCCCTTTACCTTGCCGCATGGCATCGGAGCGGAGGTGCACCTGCTCATTGCCAAATAAATCTGTCTGTCCGCGCTCCCTAGAGAACTTTATTAATTTTCGGGATAAGACATAGCCTGTGTTCATCTTCAGGATCCCATCTATCCCCCTGCCAAATTTCTTTAAAATCGATTCAGTGGTTTAGCAGTGAAAAGGTAAATGACAGACATTCCAAAACTACTAAATTTGAAGCCCCATTTCAATGCACACTTGCATAAGTCTGACCCTTTTGTCCCCAATTGCCTTGCATAAAATGGGACTGTTTGCAGACATGCTGCTTGGCAGGTGAGGGGTCTGCGGACCCCTATTCTCCACATTGCTGCAGGTCCTATCTATCGGGCATGTTATAAATGTCTAAGTTGAAAATGCCCCTATAAAAGAGTTCAGACATTTGTCCACATTCCTACGTGATCTAGGAAAGTACCTCCACACTGCCTCTAGCTGGCGCTATGAGTGGAAAACAGGCAGATGCTGCAGAACAGCGCTGATAAATGCACAGGCTGCTTGTGGCTGATGTTGTCACCCTTACTCAGTGTGTATGTAGCCCCAGACTGGTTAATGCTAGGAGTATAATGACGCCATCACACATGGCCAAAGTGTATTGTCTTGTTAGTTACCTATCTCTGCTTGCTGACAGTAAATGGAAACCTTGTTTACGACCTATCCTGACCTGCTCCTGCAATCTCTCAGTACGAATTTGGAGTCCAGGACGGGAGGAACAGTTATGGTGCTACTACTTTGTTTAGCTCACAGAGGATCCCGTACACTGATACATTGTAACAGACTTGCAGCAGCATGTGGTAAGGATAGGTTTTCAACTGCAGAATGTAGACCATACTACTTCCATTCACTTACAGGAGACAGATCTTAAAGTAGAGATGTATTGAAGCAAGCGAGGAGATTTCCCAACACTGCTGCAAAGCAAAACTGGAGTTGTTGCCCATAGCAACCAATCAGGTTATTTTTTCCAAATGGTTTCTGAACAAGCTGGAATCTGATTGGTTGCTGGAGGCAACTACTCCAGTTTTCCGTTTGCCTGTCAAAGTAAGTTAGAAAATTGGAGAACCTATAAAGCTTCATTGCCATACGAGCATCGGAGGCCTTTGATGACTTTTTATCCTCTTTTCCTTTCTTACTCATCTCATTCTCATTCATCCCTGGAATCTCATCACAGTTTCCTCTCATTTATGATAATTGAAATGTCAAACAACAATCAACTTGTCTCATGAAAAACACATATTTTCCACCCCCACCCCTCCTTCCCCATCTTCCTCCTTTGACCAGCTGACTCCTCCGGGGGAAAGGAGGGGTTAATGGCGACAGCACGAGAAGTCGTGTGTGTTTCACACGTTATGTGCATGTTCGTGTCAGGCCGGCAACAAGGAAACTCTGACTGACTGGGGTCTGTCAGCTCTTCCCAGAAATGGAATAAGGAATAAAGTCCTAATTACAAACGCGAGGGACTGAGACAAATGTGTGAAGTGATTATCATGTGGGAATGAAGTGGCTCAATTAATACTGGAATGTATGAATGCACAAATGGATGAATAAAATTATTATAATGAAGAATGAGAAAATAAATAATACAATGAAGGAAAGATGGATGGATGAATGAATGAATGAATTGATGAATGGACACACAAAAAGATGAAGGAATGAAGCAAGGCGGGAATAGGCAAGCAAGTGGATTTGTGAACAATTAAATAAATCACTGCACAAGGGGATGAATGATAATATAATGAAGACTAAAAGAATGAACAATACAAAGATGAATGAATACACAAACTAATGAAGGAAGGCATGGAAAGGTAAACAAGCGTGTGGATGGATAAATGAAAGGATATATGCATCCACAAAGGGATGAATAAAATTATTAGAATGAAGGAGGAGAGAATTAATTATACAAGGATGTTGAATGAATAGTCTAACAAATGGATAAATGAAGGAAGGAGAGAATGAAAAAATGTGAATAAATAAATGCACAAAGGGGTGAATAAACTTACAGTGAATAATTAGAAAATGAACGATACAAAGATGAAAGGATGAATCAATGAATAGATAAACAAAGATGAAGGAAGGAAGGCAGGATTGGGAAGACAAGTGGACGGATGAGCAATTGATTGGATGGATGTACAAATAAATGAACGCACAAAAGAATGAATAAAATTCTTATAATGAAGAATAAGAGAATGAACAACACAAAAATGAATGAATGGAGGAACAAGAAGATTCATGAAGGAAGGCAGAAATGAGCATACCAATGAAGGGATTGGTGAAGAATTGAATAGATGAACAAACAATGAATGCATGCACAAAGGGATGAATTACATTTTTTCAAGAAACAATGAGAAAATAAATAATTCAAACATGATGAAATGAAGCAATCAGATCAGTGAATTGAATAACAAACAGATGAATGGAGCAAGGCAGGAATAGGCAAACAAGTGTATGGATAATTGAATGAATGTACAAAGGAATGAATACAATTATAGTGAATGAGAAAAAGAACAATAAAAGTATGAACAAATCAATCAATGAATAGATAAACAGATGAATGAACGAAGGCAAGGATAGGAAAACAAAAAGTTGAATGGTTGATCTTCTGAATGTTGAATGGACAAATGAATGCACAAAAGGATCAATAAATGTGTTGGAATGAGAGAATGAACACTACAAAGATGAATGAAAGGACACAGATGAATTAAGGAAGGAAGGAATGGGAAAATAAGTGCATGGGTAGATGAACAATTGAATGGATCAATAAGTAATGAATGCATGCACAATGGTTTTATAAAATTAAAATGAAGAATAAGTGAATTAATAATTCAAAGATGGATGATCAATGGACTAAGAAACAGATGAATGAAGGAAGGCAGGAATAGGATAACAAGTTGATGGATAGGTGGATGACTAGATGATTGCATGAATGAATGGATGGATGGATGCATGGATGGATGGATGGATGGATGGATGGATGGATGGATTAATACATTGTTTGTATGAATCCTTTGATTTCAGTATATAGGGTAGTCACCATCCAAAGTAGTATTAAAGTAACTCTATCCAAAATGCATTGGTCCCCTACTGGTTCTAACTGATGGTGCCCCCAGCGATCAGCTGTAATCTGTAAGAAACATGGAAGTAAGTATTCAGTTTCCCTGCAGCACCCCCACAGGAGTAATTAAGTATTACACGGTGTCCATTTACATCAATAAGTTGTCTTTGTAATGCAGGACAAAACAGAGCAGTAGACTCTTCCTGTGTAATTACCTTCTCTTCCCTACCACTCCTTCCTTTGACTTCCAAAACTCTATCAAAATGGCACATGTGAAAGCATCCTATGTGGTATTTAGTTGCAGCCCTGCCCAGTTAGTGGTCAGTTGTCACAGCCCCACCCTTTAGAGGTAAGTTGTCATAGATCTGCCCTGCTATTATCACTGATTAATAATGATAGTGTTTGTGGTCCTCAGCAGTAAGTTACTCAGGTGGTCTGTCAAGTGGAGTCAAGACCACCAGAACTGATGGGAAGTGGAATAGGTGTTCATGTATATGCTTGTGGTGACCGGCAAGGTGTGCAAAACGCGTCACTGTTCAGGACCACCAGAGAACACAGCATCAACCTGTTCACTGCCCTAGACCATCCCAGGGACATAAGCATTAACCCCTCCACTGTTTGTGCACTGAATGGCAGTATTGCGGTGTAAACATTTGGGTAAATATGAGCAACTGTAAAAAATGGTGATGGAAGCAAAGCGGATGAGGGGGCTACCAAACCTCCTCCCTGCTGTCCCATGGGAAGTAATTTGGGTGAGGGTCTGTCCGCTCCATAGACTAAGCATGATCCTGAACAAGAATAATGATGGTGGTGGTAGTAGAAGGGGGAGAGAAGGAGCAGAAGTAGGAGAGGGAGGGAGCAGAGAGAAGCCTGGAAGACGCATTGATGTCATTACAGATGTGATCAGGACTTTAACCATGACATCAGAACTTGGACGTCTCTCTCTCTCTCTTTCTTTCTCCCTTCTTCTGGTCTCACTCTCTCCATCTGTCAGTCATTGTGCAGCTACCCAGAACACAGGGAGTCAGAGCCATCCACATCCACACACTGGGCTGGAGAGATCACACTAACATCTGGGAGAGGGACCCCTGAGGAGGAAGGACGGGAGAGGCCACAGGTAGCAGGGTGAGCAGTCCACAGTGCCCCTGAAGAATTGGAATTGTACTCGCCCAACACAGAGAAACTGTTCCTGCTTAAGAGGTCAGTGACTTCATGTTCCTTTCTGTGCAGTACACCCTCCATATCATACATATCTGATTATATATTATGTCAGATTTTATCATATCATATATTACTCTTTCTCACACTATGCAATATCATAACATAACATATATTATAGCATATGACATTATATCATATCAGATTATATAATATTATATTGGATTATATAATATTGCACCTTGTACCATACCATACCATATTCTATTGTACCATATCATACTATACCATATTAGGTTATATCATATGCCATTCCATATTATGCCGTGTCAAATTAGATCATATTTCTTATCATATATTATACTATAACATAACATATTATATTTTATCATAACCTATATTATATCTGATTCTATTAAATATTATATTAGATTATAGTATAGTATATTTTATTACACTTGTTTATATATATAGAATATACCATATCTAATATTATACTGTATCATACCATTTATATCATATAAATTTTAACTGTATAATATATCATATGTAGCCATACCATATCATGCTATACCATATTAGTTTCTATCACATTATATATCATATTCTATATGATGCCATATTACATTAAATTATATTCCTTATCTCATAATATACCGTAACATATTACATCTTGTCATACTATATCAAATTATATCAGGTTATATCACAGATTCACAGTATGTTTTATTACAATTTTTGATATCATATATATCATATTGTATAATACCATATTATATCATACCACATAATATAATATACTTATTATACCTATCATACTATAAAGTATACCATGTAATTTTGTCCTTTGTTATATTATATCATGTGATATGATACTATATACATCATGTCATACTAGAACAAATCATAACATTTCATATTATATAGGATCCTATCACATTGTATCATATATGTCATTCTAAACCATAATACATATTTTATATCATCATGTTCTGGGGTCTTAGGCTTCCTTCACATGGGTGTATGTGCATTTGCATATGCCTCAGTGCTGCGTTTTTACAAAACGAACTATGATTTTTAACATGAGTATCAGCGTTTTTTACTGTACTTTTTCCACCACCAGGGCATGTGCATTTGTGCGTGGCAAATAAGACGTACCGCTTGGAATGGCTAATTAGTTCCAGATGTGTCCTTCTTCCAGCGGAATAATGCAGCGTATTACGCATTTCCTTACGTATTGCACATGCATTTGAGCACCCTCCTATTGACTTCAATGGGGACCTTTGGTGTGCAAATGTGCAGAAAAGGAAAGCATGCTGCATTATTTTTTGCGCAAGCAAAATACACAAAATACGGAAATGCGAAGAAATCAGGGAGTTCTATTCTCTGCATATTGTGCAGTCAAATTTTGCATGCCTAATACGCCCGTGTGAAGGCGCCCTTAGTGCGTGAGATCACCTTTTGTAAACTTTCACTAAAATATTTGGAAATGTAAGACTCTTTGTTTCCAATGGAAGGCTTTCTGATAAGAATGAGATAATCCACATTGCTGCTGTTTGTGGAGCCTAACTCAGGTATTATCTAGTGATGGCACAGACTGCCCTAAAAGGTGCCAGTGTCCCGCTGATGAGAAGCTGTATTCTGTGCCATCCTGTATATTATCAGACAGGTAATAATCCTAATGATTATGATATATTTGTGTCCTTTCAAACATCTTCACCTCATAAGCAGAAGGAATGTAATGTACCAGATAATGTGCCATGCCAATGTATGACATATTGGTTATATATCATGGCGGCATTGTGCCCTGTGTATACCATGCTGTGGTTACTCTTGGCATTGCTGTTTAGGGGTAGGACAGATAAATAAGGCAGCACTAATGGACCCCTAAAAATAAGATACAGTGAGGTGAATGCAGGACGAGCGGTGGGAAGTGATGGTGCTTGAGGCTATAAATACTGTAACGGGGGTTAAGGTTCACATGCTTAGAAGAGGTTTTCTGGGTAAGATGAAGCCGCAGAGCATTGCACCCGCAGGATTTCAAGGAATTTAGGATGTTGGAATTTCAGGTTACCCATGATGACATATTCACTATCCGTCTTATCATGTCAGATGCTGCAGCCTGCGAACCCTGGGTGGAATTACTAGTGTCAACCCACCATTTCCTGTACCCCAAGTATCAATCCATCACTTCCTGTACTCCAAGTGTCAGTCTGTCATTGTCCTGTACCCCAAGTGTTAAGTTATCATTGTTCTGTACCCGAGTGTCCATGCATCAGTGTCAATATATTATTGTACCTTACCCCATTAAGTATCAATGTGCAGTTGTTCTTTACTCTGTGTCAGTGTGTCATTGTCCTGTACCCCAAGTGTCAGTCTGTTATTGTTCTGTACCCCAAGTGTCAGTCTGTCATTGTCCTATACCCCAAGTATCAAATCATTATTATTCTGTACCTAAGTGTCCATGCATCATTATTCTGGAACCCCGAATGTGTGTCATTGTGCTGGACCCCAAGTGTCATTGTATCATTGTTCTGTACCCAAGTGTCCATACATCGTTTTATACCCTAAGTGTCATTGTATCATAGTTCTGCACCGAAGGCTCCATGCATCATTGTTTTATACCCCAAGTGTCAATGTATAATTGTTCTATACACCAAGTGTCTGTGTATCAGTGTCCTGTACCCCGATTGTCAGTTTGTAATTGATCTGTTACCCCTTAGGGTCCTTTCAGACCTGCTAATTTGCTAATTTGTCATTTAAACAAACTAACAATGTCAGAGTTCGCTCAGGCAGTCTGTATATATGGGCAGATACATTGTTGGCTCATTCAAATGAGAAATCATTCAATAATTCACATTTGTTATATAAGTGAATGAGAACAATTGAATGATCAGTATTTAAACCTAATGATTAGTGCAGACTCAACAATGATTTTTATGCATAACATGAATAATGATTGAAAAGTGAATGATTTATCGTTCATTGTTTGGTCATTGGCTGCATGTAGACTGAATGATTATTGTTTTTTTCCCATTCATGTGAATGATTGTTTGAACAATAATTGTCCCGTGTAAAAGGGCCTTAAGCAGCCTTGTCCGGTGCTGACTCTAGTGCGAGTTTCTTGGAGGATATGATAATCAGACTGGATGGAATTCTAAAAATGTTAACCATTGCTTGCCTTGGACAGGGGTTATCTCATGTACGAAGGCGTCAGGTCCGTCTTCTGTAACGGGCTTGGAATTAGTTATTTTCCACGCTCCTGGATGTGAAGTGCAAGAATGCCGTCCCTGTCCTCATTGGCCTTACATCTAGATAATGTGAATATAATAGAATGTAAAGGTAAAAGGTAGACTGTTTTTACGGGGTGGTTTGCCATTACCTCCTCAGTCCTCTTTTACCTCCCAGTATATGTATTTGTGTGTGTGTGCGCTGCGGAATAAGTTGGCGCTATACAAGTAAAGATTATTATTATTATTATTTATATATATATATATAATACAGCTTTCTAAATCTTCAAGAAAACACTCCTCCCCAAAATTACAAAATAAATCACCAATATTATGAAAATTCTATTCACATATTTCTTAATTATATTAGTTGCTGGAAAATCCGGGCAACGCTTCTATGGTCATCATTAAGTCTGTTGTAAGGATGTCACATTTTTCACCACAAAATATCAGCCAGATAATGCTTTTTCGCAACGTCGCTTCATGTGATGACTTTTTATCATTTAATATACTTCATGTCTAGGGCATTTAAGGAATCAAAGCTAAAATCTTTGGTGGTCTAAGGCTGTGAAAGAGTTAATATTAGCATCCCTGGTAGTCTAGGACAGAAAAGGGGTTAATGTAAGCATTTCTAGTGGTTTAGGGCCGAGAACAGGTTAATGTCAGTATCCCTGGTGGTCTAGGGTGAAAAATAGGTTGGCATTCCTGGTGCTCTAAGCCAAAGAACAGGTTAATGTCAGTATCCCTGTTGGTCTATGACAGAGATCAGGTTAATATAAGAATCTCTTGTGGTCTACATTAGGTAAAAGATTGAGAGTAGGTTAATATTAGCATCCATAGTGGTCTAGGGCAGAGATCAGGTTAATGTAAGTATCCATAGTGGTCTACATTAGGTAAAAGATTTATGACAATATCCCTGGTTGTCTAGGGCAGTGAAGGTGTTAGTATCAGCATCCCTGGTGGTCTAGTATAGTGAAGAGGTTAATCATACCTGAAGTCTTAAGTTGCTGTAACTGTACAGTAATGTAATAGACGCAGCTAATATACAATCTAGTGACATGTATGGATCCACATACTCCAAACCATTCCATATGTTAGGTGGGAGTAGGGTTGGCACAGATTAGCACCTGGGCCAAAGAGCTTTATTTACTTCTCTGATTTGTGTATAGTGTGTGGTAGGTATGGAATTATTATAACCTCACATCATAATTTCTGGAATTGGGGCACAAGTTATGTAACAAAATATTTCACAGGCGGCCAACAAAAGTCAAATGGAATCTTTTAGTTGTAAGGAAAGAAACGCTCATTACTGATGTGTTTATACTGGTAATGAGGAATCATTTATTGTATCATGGCTGGAGCGGGTGACAGCAGGATGTTGTGACTAATCCTATGGGATCCCATCTCCAGCTACTTAGGAAGACTTCTCTACAGTACAAGTAGTAAACGGCTTTTATTCCTTTGGCACATGGCAAGTAATTGCTTGATGTTCCCCTTAGGAGCAACAAATATACTGACGAATAACATCCCAGCCTCTGCACTTGGAGATTCTGATACTCCAGCTGTAAGATAGAAATAAGGACTGTGTATCCTGTAGAGAAGTGTATCATTGCAACCAGCTGCCGGCAACCAATAGACGTAAGCCCAAAGAGACAAAGTAGATCAGTGTTTCCTGCCTGTAACGCATCAGCTGTTGCAAAACTACAACTTCCAGCACGCTGTGTCAGCCAATGGTGTTGTAGCTGAAGACCATGCTATATGATGTTCATATACCCCAACAGGACACATAAACAGGGGTTGTCATCATGGGCAACCCCATTAGTGGGGTATCACCAAAATAATCTGTTATCACCTATCCATAGGAAAGAAGATGAAAGTGTGATCAGTGGAGGTCTCACTGCTGAGACCCCCACCAATCCAAAGAACAGAGGCCCTATGTTCCTTTCTTCTTGTTTCTGCGGGCTCGCTGCACCCACCCATAGTAACAGGCAGATGAAATGCAACACTAGTCGTACAAGCGTGGCGCAGCTCCATTTATTTCAATGGGAAATTCTGTCTATGCTGAATCTGAAATGGGACATGTAACATGTGAATGTAATTTTAAGGCATTGCCCAGGATCAGTAAAACGTGGCTGATTTCTTCTTCCAGAAACAGCTCCACTCCTTTCTATAGGTTGTGTAAGGTATTGCATCTCAGCGCTATTCATCTCAATGCAGCCAAACTGCAATACCAAACACAACCCATAGACAAGTATAGCACTGTTTCAGAAAGAAGAAACCAGCCATGTTTTACTAATCCTTGATAAACCTTGAAGGAATGTACAACATAATTAACCTTATTGAAAGAACTTGAAGGTTCAAGACCTGATCTGAAAACTAGACCACCAGATGTCCAGATAAATCCACCTTCCATCTTCCTGTATATTCCTTTAGTTTTTTCCAGTAACAGGTAATTCCTGCAGATATGGAATGACAGTAATGGAATCTGGAATAACCCTGATGAGAGTTTTAAGAGGAAACCTGAGACTCATGTCCTTGAGTAATTTCATGAAGCCATAATGAGGTTCCCCTCATACTGATCCCATCTGGAGCTGCCAGACCTCATCCAGGAGACATCCTGGAAAACCTTAGGGCTTTATGTTCTTGCCCAGAGTGAACAATATTTATATAAAACCTGTCGTGAGGACTTTGTTGTGATCTCGAGGATGGTCTCTGGCGGGGGGGCACTCTGCGTTGTCTCTCTAGCAGCCTTGATTAGGTGACCTTGTCGAAGCTTTCTCTGGAGTTAATTTAGATTGTTTGCAGGTTTTGTATTGACATTGTGCAGAACTTCGGAAACTATATGGAATTCATACAGCACCACTGCTCTTACTGTGTGTAATCATCTCCTTCTTCTTCTTCCCAATAATCCACTTTACTCTCACCTGTCTCAAGTTACTATTTGTATACTTCTCCATTCTTCTGAAACTGTCTAATTCTGTTAATCCTCCACTTATTCCTCGTGTCAGGTTTTGCTCATTGTCAACTCTATTGCACTTTTAAAAAAACTTTTCTCATCTACTTTCTTCTCACCCTCCTCTGCTTCATATATTTTCTTCTTTCCTTCTATTCTCTTTTTACTTCATGCCTTCTTTCCCCTCCCTTCAGTCTTTCTCTACCTCTTACCTTATTTTTCTTTTCACTTCTTTTCTACCTCTGTCCTTCCATTTTTTCCCTTCATATATTCTCTCCCTCAAAACTTCCTTCTTCTCGGTACTTCAGTACTTCAGATCTTCCTTCTTCTTTATCTCGGCACCTCCTCCTCTCTTCACTTTTTCTCTATGGCAGAACTTCTCTGCCTCCAAACGTCCTTATGCTTCTTTTTCCAGTTCAAATTTTTGATCTTCTCTTCATCTCCTCCTTGGAACATGCTTCTGCTTCCTTCTCTTCTTCTCTACCTCAAAGCTTCCTTCTTCTCTCCCTCAGAATTTTCTTCTGCTCCCTTCTCTACCTAACATTTTCCATCTTCTCTTTTCTATCTCAGAACTTCCTTCTTCTCCCCTCTCTTCTTTTCTATCTCAGAACGTTCTTCTACTCCCTTCTCTTCTCCCCTAATTTAGAACTTCCTTATGTTCCCTTCTCCACATCACACTTTTGATCTTCTCTTGTTCTCTACGTCAGAACGTCTTCCTGCTCCCTTCTCTTCTTTCCCTTCAGAACTTCTTCCTTCTCCTGTCTCTTCTCTACCTCAGAGCTTTCTTCTTCTCCCTTCTTTTATACTCTTCCTTAAAACTTCCATTTTCTCTACCTCAGAGCTTCCTTCTTCTCTATCTCAGAACTTCCTCATTCTCCATTCTCTTCTTCTCTAACTCAGAACTTCCTTCTTCTCCATTCTATTCTCTGCTTCAAAAATTCCTTCTTCTCCCTCTCTCCTCCTCTACCTCAGAACTTCCTTCTTCCATTTCTCCTTCTCTACTTTAGAACTTTCTTATTCTCTCTTCTCTTCTTCTCTACTTCAGAATGTCCTTATTTTCTTTTCTCTACCTCAGAACTTTCTTCTATTCCCTTCTCTTCCTTTCTACCGCACAACTTTTCTTCTGCCTTCTTTTTCTCTAACTCAGAACTTCCTTCTGCTTCCTTCTCCACCTCACACTTTCCTTCTTCTCGCTTTAATATTTCTTTATCACACAACTTTCTTTTTCTCCCTTCACTTTCATACCTTCTCTACCTCACCTCTACCTTACCTCTACCTTACCTCTACCTTTTTCTTGTTTCATTCCTTCTACCTCATATCTTCCTTCTTCTTCCTTCCTTCCTTCATTATTTTGATGCCTGACATTTTACTTCTCTCGCTTCACTCCTCTACCTCACACCTACCTTCTTCTTCTGTTATTGTTTCTTGACCTCACTCCTCTATCTCTCATCTTCCTTCTTCTCTCCCTTTACTCCTCTACCTCACATCTCCTCTTCTTACAGTATTTCTCCACTTTTTTCTTCTCTTTTTCATACATTGTCTCTACTTCCTTCCATTACTCCCTTCTTCATACAGTCTTCCTTTTTAACCACCCGTCTTGCTTTTCTTTTTTTACCTCCAGAACAATTTCTTGAACCCTATTTTCACTCTTCTGTTTTCCCCCAATTTTAGTTTCCTTTTTTCTTCCATATTCATTCCATCCTTTTCAGCTTGTTTGCGCTCATCTTTTCATCACTTGTCCTTTCTTCTCCATCCCTGCTCTCCCCTCTCCTCCTTGTTGTTCCATTTCATGGGCAAAACGTGATGGGTTAATAGAGTAAACACTGAGTTAAATGAAAGCAAAAGTGAAAATAAAATCCCCCCACCACAGGAGGGAGCTCTGTGTAAGGGCAGATGCATTTACAGGACAGATTAGCGAAGACAAGCAGGACACTTGAATTCCAATATCAGCAAAACATAGTTGGAACCTCTATAAAAATCCTGAACTTCCAGTATTACACTTTCTCACCCTAAACTTTAACTATAAGCCCCCCCCCTTAAACAATCTAATAATACAGTATATAATTCTAATATATAATAATAGGTATTAACCATTAACCCACAAAATACCACCAAAAAGAAGGTTTTAAGCTACTCTAGACCTCCACAAATACTATTGTTAAACCCTACATCACTTTGGGTAAGCATGTGTGATGTGATATGTGTAGAAAGTTGTCAAAGTAAGTACAATTGGTTTTGAAGGGGAAAAAGGAGTCACTTAAGCACTCTTGGAAACGTCCCATTTAAAAATTGTTTCATATTCTAACATCTCCCTTCCTTTTCACAGGTGATCCAGGTATCCGTCCCATTATTTTATAATGTCCCCCCTTTCCTTATGTCTCATTACCATTGTTATTGCTGGATCCCTATCGGCACCTGCTGTTCCCCAGCCTCCATGTCCAGAAGCAGAAGGGGTTCGAGCCCTGCTCAAACGTCTGGCAATTTTGGAAAAGTTGGTCAGGGACATAAAAGGACAATGCACCTCAAACTGCTGTAGTAATGTCCAAGGTGGTGCGGGTAAGTACAGTCTGTCACAACCAGTAATCAGTCCACTGTTCCCAATATAATCCTAATTATTACTTCCACGTTTCATTCAACCACTGTCAATTACCTCATCTCACCATCCCTGACCGCAGCGTCTTAATGATCAGGACAGATGTGGTTTCCCAGGATTTGCAGCCATTAAACACTTTTTAAAAATGTTAATAACTTTTCCACTTCACCCACTCGTTCATATTTATCCTCACGAGCTTTCCTAGTCGCGCCCATTCCTTTAGTTACACACAATATTTCAAGTTTATGGAAAAGCAGAGACTTACTGTAGACCAGTCTGCAAAGATGAATAGCAGATTGATTAGATCAAAAGTCATTAACAGTAGGATAAGTACAGCGCGTTTCGAGGCCAAAACTTGCCTCTTCCCCCAGCCCAAAGAGTTATTAAACCAAGTAACAATTGTCTGAACCCTAGAAGAGCTAAGTATCAGTCTTGAAATGCATAGCATGTTAGTAACAGTCTATGTGTTTTGGAACTGAACGTTAATGGTCTATAGACTTTTATGGGCACCATATTAAAAACCTTGCATGGATCCATAATACAACTGCATCCAAGAGCCTTAAGTCTAGAGATGGGTCACATTCCTAGTGTAGACTCGCTCTGCATTATCTGAAACCAGATGCTTTTGTCTTTAAGATGTTTGCCCTTTAAATACACTTTGAAGTATATTTGGGGGTGGGGGGAGGCAGGTCTCAATGCATTTCTGGCACCATGGCTAACAATCGCTGCATTCCCACTAGACTCATAAAATACTGTTTATCCAGATCTGCAGACTGGAGAAATACTCATTGTAACTGGACAGCAGTCAGATTCTCTGTGGGAGGAGAAGATAAAAACATATTTTAATATCATTGCCAGCTTCCAATAGTGCAACGCAGTTAGTTATTCCCTTCTAATAACTTTCAGCTCTAAATCCCGGGTCCCATTGTATTTAATGAGCAACTTCTCCCCCATCCAAATGACAGCAAATATTATTTACTTACCTGCCAGCATCAATGAGTGGAAGTCAACACAATAGTCATAAAACTGGCATCAGGCGTGATTTACGGTGAAGCCACGAACTGACCTGGGATAAATCGGGATCACACCTCGTTCCGGTGACGGATGGTGGGAATGGCTCGTAAAATAAGACAGTTCTACAGTTCCTGGAAGAAGTAATTAGAATCCACTGAGTCAATGACATTTGTTCCTGTTTAATGTTCTGTTTAATGTTCAAAAAGTTTATTACTGAGATGATACAGGCAACTAAACCGTGGTGTAAAAGCAAAATCTATCTCTATAATAGGCTATTATGTCATTCCAGGTACAACATTCAGTGCTGATTTAATATAGCTTGGATACAGAGCTCCAAACCACTTGCATAGATGTAGAGTTAAAGAGTACTCGCACTTTCAGATAACTTTTCAGAATGATCTGATGTGTCTGTACATGAGGAGTAACACTATTTCTGGCTATTATATGACCTGTATCCTGCATTTATAACCAGTTTTTGCCCTTCTGCAGACTGTATAGCTAATTTTCAGTTCTCTCTGAGCTGGTGGGTGTAGACTAGCTGCTCGAATGTCTTCTATACACCGCACATGGAGAAAACTGAAGATCCTGCTCCCTAACTCCTTAACATAGAGAAAGAGACATAACAGCATCATGGAGCACGTTATGCAGCGGCACTGAGCAATTTAGATATGATTTCAGTAGCTGAAAACCAGTAAATCATTTACCATTATCAGTTACAGCCATGTCTGTGTGAGTCTCTCCCTCTGCAGCAGCATCCTCCTCTCTCTGCTCCTCTACATGCAAAAAAAAAGAAAAGCATCACATGTGTATTTCCTGATTAAAATAATGTGTGATACCTACTAAAACGCTCACCTGAAGTGATTGTGTCCAACACAGCACAGTATGCTTATAACAGCTAGCGGCTGCCAGCTCTGCACAGGGCATCTACAGCAAAATATAGGAACTGGCCTTGGCGCTCAAAAAGGTGCACACCAGTGGGCCAAGAAAGGAAAGTATAACTTTCTTTATAAAGAGACAGCACCCACCTCCACTTACTGTACTCCATCTCGGTGTCCCTGTTACTAGAGATGGACTTCACATGACAACAGGCAGTGAAGGTAAATTAGAAGGAAGGGAGACCCCTATTGGTCTGCACTTTGGAGGGATATTTCAGCACAGACACCACATTTTAGGTAAATATAGTGATTTGCACTTTCGTAAGTTATCTCACAGGATATCTTATTACCATAAGTTGCCGCAAAGTGCTGTGACCATTTAAATGATCAGACTCTGGTCATTTATACCCGCCACTAGAAGGAGCTTAGTACCATAAGTATTATTGAATTCTGTCATGGTCTGGTTTAGTAACAGGAGTGTGAGTCCACAATGTCAGTAACTGTGGTAGGCCTGTCCCTTTAAGGCGGGGCTCACACGAACGTGTTTGAATTGCGTATGACGTGTGCAATGTACATGCGCATAGTACGTGGTGAATGGCTTCAATGAAAATACCTAGATTTTCATTGTTTCATTCACACTTGTGTATATTTATTGCGCATATTACACGGGTAAAGAAGAATGTTCTATTTTACTGAGTATTACGCGCGTACAGCCCTATTGTTTTCTATGGGTGCGTTCGGAACGCAGTACATACGCAATTACTTTGGCATTTTTTACGCATGTTACTAGGAAACATTAGAAGAAAGTATAAAAAAAAAGAAGAAACCAGGAAGCCGATGCAGGACGGCACTCATAGAATACGCTGTTCATGCACAGGCAAAACGCAACAATACGCAGGGAACTGCGTATTGTCACATTTTTGCTTGCGCATAAACAGCCTATTTTACGCACATTGTCATGCATTGGCTTCCTCGTTTATTCTTACTTTTGAGCGTAAAACGCTGCGATCTTTACAAGGCATATTACTACACTGTCGTGTGAGCCCGGCCTAAAATGTAGCAGAGCTTGGGCGTGCATCGCTGTGAAGAGGCCAGCAGTGGCAGTAGTGAGACAAGGGAAAGTACAAGGGGAGTGTAGATATGCACAGTCCTGGCGTGTCATTTTACACCTCTGCTAAATAAAGCACTGCCCCCTTATTGGCTCCCATCAGGGCATTTATATGTATATGAAGCAGACATGATGCAGACGTGTTTATCTAGGCTCAGCGCCTGCATGTACTCCCGGCTGTCACGCTGCTGAAGTATTATGTATTAGAACTGTTTGCTTTGGATATAGAGCTACTTGTTTATTCATCGTTTCTGACCTCTACATTTTTGATGATTCAACACATTTTTCATACTACTGATCCAACCAATGGTGAAGACGGACGCTTAATGTGTTTTGGATACATAAATGATTACAAGGGAAATTAGTTCTGGAACGTTTCTCCTAAGGCTAGGTTCACACTAGTAGAGACTGCTGTCTGTCTCCAGCATAGGAGTTAAACAACTTCAAAGAAACTGATGTGTCCATGAATGGCGCCCAACAGACTTCTAGAATGGGGTCCATTAGGCTTCCATCATGCTCTGTAGCATTTTAGCAGACAAAATAGCACTGTTTGCTAAAATACTCAATTTTTTTCAACATTTTGTACCTTATCTGAGCCTGAGGCTCTGAACTGAGCTTCTGACGTAGATATGAACCTAGCAAAGCCTTGTGTGGCGCAGAGTGTTAAGGCAGCAGAAATGCAGTCCTAAGCTCTCGCTCACGATCTGAAGGTTGCGAGTTCAATCTCCATATGGTTCAGGTAGCCGGCTCAAGGTTGACTCAGCCTTCCATCCTTCCGCTGTTGGTAAAATGAGTACCCAGCTTGGTGGGGGGCGGTGGTGGTGATAATAAATAAATTACTTGAAAGCGCTGTGTAATAAGTTGGCGCTATACAAATAACAAGATTTTTTTTCTTAGAAGAAAAAAATGTGTAACAGATAGATTTCTTCCAGTCACTTACTAATGTAGGTTCTCTTTTTCAGATGACCCCGCCAGCCTGAAGCCTCCTGCCTGCGCTCAGGAAGCTGAGGATTGCCCTGGAGGCTGTGGTGGTGAAGCTCGTGGTACCTGCATAGATGGGCAATGCCAGTGCAAAGATGGCTATATGGGAGATAAATGCCAGCTGAAAACATGCCCCGAGGACTGTAATGACCAAGGCCGATGTGTGAACGGACAGTGTATCTGCTTTGAGGGATTCTCTGGTGTATCTTGTGGTTTTAAGGCTTGCCCCAACAATTGTCACCAACATGGACGCTGCGAGGATGGAGCTTGTATTTGTGATTCTGGATTCACTGGGGAAGACTGCAGCTCTAGAACCTGCCCTAAAAACTGCATGAATCGTGGGAAGTGTGAAGGAGGCATCTGTGTCTGCCAATCAGGGTTTTCGGGTCCAGACTGTGGTCTAAGGGGCTGCCCCAGAAAATGCCTAAACAGAGGAAGATGTGAAAATGGAGTTTGTGTCTGCAGTCCAGGCTTCTATGGGGAGGACTGTAGCTCAAGAGGTTGCCCCAACAATTGCCAAGGCCGCGGTGATTGTGAATATGGAGTTTGTGTTTGCGATACTGGATTTACGGGTCCAGACTGCGGTATTAAAACTTGTCTCAATGACTGCAATGGCAATGGCAGATGTGAAGATGGAGTTTGTCTTTGTGACAGTGGGTCTTATGGAGAGGACTGCGCGTACAAGACCTGTCCGGAGGACTGCAATGAACAAGGTCAATGCATTAATGGGAAGTGCAAATGTGACTCTGGATTTGTTGGCCCAGATTGTGGGATCAGGGTCTGCTCTGAAGAGTGTGAGAAACGTGGCCGATGTGAGGACGGAGAATGCATTTGTAATCCGGGGTTTACGGGGACTGACTGTGAGATCAGGACTTGCCCCAATGACTGTAGTAATCAGGGCACATGTGAAGATGGTCAATGCATCTGTTATTCTGGATACACAGGCGTGGACTGCAAATCCAGAACCTGCCTCAACAAATGTCACAATCGGGGCCAATGTGAAGATGGAGTTTGTATCTGTAACGCTGGCTTTTCTGGAACAGATTGTGGGTCTAAAGCTTGTCCCAAAAACTGTAATGGAAATGGACAGTGTATCAATGGCAAGTGTATTTGTAATCCTGGTTTCATTGGTCCGGTTTGTGGGACCAGAACATGTCCAGCTGAATGCACTAGACATGGTCGGTGTGTGAGGGGAACTTGTGTCTGCTCTCCCGGCTACACAGGGGTAGACTGCAGTACCAGAACATGTCCCAAAAATTGTCATAGCAGAGGTAGTTGTGAGGGTGGTGTATGCTTCTGTGAATCTGGATTTACGGGTCTAGATTGTGGCACCAAAACATGTCCCAATAATTGCTACGATCGGGGCCACTGTGAAGAAGGAACATGCGTTTGTGATTATGGATTTACAGGTACAGACTGCGGTACTAGGACGTGCCCAAATGACTGTCACAATCGGGGTCGGTGTGATGATGGAGTTTGCATCTGTGAGCCTGGATACACAGGCCAAGATTGCGAGTCTAGAACATGTCCTAATGACTGCCATAAACAGGGCATTTGTCAAGATGGGAAATGCGTCTGTCTCGTTGGATATACAGGTCTAGATTGTGGCTCTAGAACTTGTCCCAAAGACTGTAACAACCAAGGTCGTTGTGAAGATGGTCAGTGTTTCTGTGATTCTGGTTACACTGGCACAGACTGTGGAACTAGAACATGTCCAGATGATTGCAATGATCTTGGTACATGTGAAGATGGAAAATGCATATGTTACCAGGGATATACTGGACGTTACTGTGAGTCAAAAACCTGTCCTAATGATTGTAATAATCAGGGATATTGTGATGATGGGATTTGCCAGTGTAATCCTGGATACACAGATATAGACTGTGGTCTTAAAACCTGTCTTAATGACTGTTCAAACCAAGGCCAATGTGATGATGGGGTCTGTGTTTGTGATTCTGGGTACGCTGGTACAGATTGCAGCTCTAGAACATGTCCGGAGAACTGTCACAACCAAGGAAGATGTGATGATGGGAAATGTGTCTGCAATCTTGGATTTTCAGGTTTAGACTGTGGATCTAGAACTTGTCCTGACAACTGTCTCGCCCATGGACGTTGTGAAGATGGTGTCTGCATCTGTAACCCCGGATACGCTGGACCCAATTGTGGCTCTAAAGCTTGCCCCAGAAACTGTAACAATAATGGGCAGTGCGTGAATGGGAAATGTGTCTGTAATCCTGGGTACAGCGGGCCTGTCTGTGGAGCCAGGAGTTGTCCAGAAAACTGCAGTGGGCGAGGAAAATGCACAAATGGCATTTGCGTATGTAAGAAGGGCTTCAGTGGTCCTGACTGCTCATTGGGTAAGTTCTTTGGCAAGACTTTCAAGCTAGAACTAGATCCACAGGATAATTACTAGCCCTGAGTATATAGAGTGAACAATGTTTCTATCACTTGTAAGAGAGAACAGTGTCCTTAGACTAAGATCGCCACCACCGCAGTAGATCCACAATACCCATTCGGAAGGGGATAGCAGTGGCACCAGCCTAAGCCTGCTTTTCTCTGTGTCCCATTAGAGCATCAGCTCTTACCATGATTTCTAACTGTGCAGGCTTAAATACAAGACTCTATATAATTTTATGAAGTCTTTGAGGCATCTTAAAGTTTTTTGTTTTTTCCCAACCAGCACCCAAAAATAGCCTTCTTCTTTCTACCTCTTCCTTATATCAGGTCATCTACCATTTTCCCAGTGATATTAGATGTAAGATGTTCTTGCATCTCATAAGAAATACTGTGAGCATAAAGCTCCAAAAAGTAATGACTCCTTCGCTGTTTTGTAGAAGCTATAGAAGTGTATGAGATCACCGGCCTTCGCGTGACCATAGAAGAAGAGTCAGCAGTCACCTTGGAGTGGGACCAACCTCCATCTGCCCCTGACTCTTATGACATCACTTTTAAAGCCAAGGTAAGACAATATGTATTAGACCACAGAATGATCATCCTGTTGCCTACGCAGAACAAGCTATTTGCATTTTGAAAAGATGATCATGAGTTGGACAACGAGTCTTTAGAGGGTTCTTGGACTGTGAACACTAGATCTGTAAGACTTGTGTATAAAGGCTAATGAATTCTTCCAGCTGAATCATATTTGATAAATGTCATCCTTCCCCCATTGTTCCTCAAATGTACACAATAGTATAAAGATTGGGGATGTAAAAAGAGTAAAGAAGTCCTTGGGGCCCTGGCCATTGGACTGACTGTTTGGGATGCACATATTCTGGCTGTCTTTTTTTTTTTTTTTTAAATGTTTCCTTTAACAATTCAGAAAGTATTAGAGATATAGTGAGTCGCCTGTTATATGGCCAAATGTCCTAAAGATATAGTTTTCATAATAACTTTGGTTCACAATTGAAATGGCCCACCAGACGGTCCTTCAGCGGGCTGAGATTCTGACATGACTGTCAAAAGACAGTTCTATCTGAAGCTGGTGGAGTGGATTACTGATTTAGCTATCTATCATGTGATATACTGCACCATTGATGATATGACCTTAAAGGGGTTGTGTAGTAAATAAAGGGAAGTCCCCAATTCAGGATCCTCATCTCTTGGTCAAAGTAGAGGTCAGCTAAAGAGCATTTCACTTTCTCTCTGGAGGACCTGTCCTGGATTGCACAGACAACCAATGGATTTGAATAGGCACACTGCAATGCTTTATTTCACCAGTGGTGGCATTGCGGGGATATGGATAACTTACTGTCAAGTTTCCCTACAAATTACAGTGGGGATAGACACTTTATAATGTGTTTTTTATGAACTAACCTTTCTAACAAATGGAGTGCAGAACACTTTCAATTGGCAACCATAAAGTGCACTTGTCTTGTATGGTTTGATTAATTTAGTCTACAGTGGTTCGATATCAACCATTCAACAGGTTTCCTCTTTTGTGGACTGTTTTAATTACAGTTTTTTTTCCAATGTGTAACATTCATTTATAATACAGAAGGAAAATGGTGTCATAACTGATACCATTGATGGCTCATTGACCACATATCGTCAGACTGGCCTTGCTCCAGGAGAAGAATATATCATAAACATGCAACCTCGGAAAGGCTCAACATTAGGGCCCGAAACATCTATAATGGCCAAAACAAGTGAGTATACTATCAACATAAGCCAGTATAATGAAGCAAAGACTAATGGGGGTGCAAAGAAATTAACAGAGGCAACACAGTCCCAACCATAAGCTTTCTACGACGTGCCAACTTGACATATGCCAGGGCCTGCATTTCTCATTGACACGCTAATTGGTAGAAGGCAATGTGTTCCACAGTTAAATCTTTATTGGTGGAAATATTGGACCCATCCAAAATAGCTTGGACAGGCCTTCCAGACTTTGTTTTATGGAAAAAAATATGAATGAAGCAAAACAGAAGAAAATAGACTCTTATGAAATTATTTGGACATCATATGTTGGCCCTCTGAAGCTGTGTTTGAAGAAACACACATGGGCATACATGTGACTTCTATTTTGTGTTAATTGGATCAGAAGTAGCATATGATTGGCTCTTTATCAGAAAGAGTTGGAGTACAGCCCCTCTCCCAGACACCATGAAGTGAAAGGGGAACTGCATACAGAATCTTTTCTGTGTGTTTAGTGTCATATAGTGTTATCGCCCTGCGTTATATAGGCCTCCAGCAGCACAGTAGAGCTGTCAATAACTTGTCCACCCTGTATTTATGGCTCTGCTGACTTTGCCCCAGTCTATACTGCAAAGCCAAACAACAAGCTGCAGGAAACTCCCACATTTTTGCTGTGCTTTAGTAGCCAGTGTGAATACTTATTTAGACATACATTTCCACTTCAGTGGCATGGACACATTGGGACTTCGAAGTGAAAGCTGCTTTACAGAGCTGATCTCTGTTTTGGCATATAAAGCAAAGCCCTGAGTTGTGAAGTCCCCTGTATGTCATCCATATATTCTTTAATGTAAAATAACCTACTTAGCTATATATATATTATGCATATAATATGAATTAATCTATTTAGCGGTCTATGTAATGATCCCAAATAAGAGGTAGCAAATAATAACTACACAGATTCAACTCGCAATGAGGTAATTTAAGACTTTTGGCTCAACCCCTTTGGCAAACATTGGCATTACCAGTTTGGAAGTTTGGTCTTGGCAGCCAAGACTGCATAACCATTCATTGATGAATCTTAGTCATGTGTCTTTTGAGTCTAAGTGTTGAAGTCCTACCCAAGTAAGTTTGGCCAAGCTAATTTTAGATGTACAGTTTTTGGGCTCACTTGTCTCCCTTGTTTCACGGTGTCTTCATTTTGTCCTTTCTTTTAGGGATTGAGACTCCACGTGGTTTCCGTGTGGCTGATGTCACCTATTCTTCTCTACTCCTAAGATGGGAAAGGCCTCAGTTTCTTCCTGATCGATATATTGTAACCCTTATTCACCCCAATGGGAAGGAGAAGAAATTGAGGGTTCCTGGAAAGGGAGATAGGATCAAAGTAACTGGCCTGGATGACAACACTGAATACAGGGTCCTTCTGAGGTCTGAGAAAGGACAGGAACAGAGTCAAGATACCGAGATCACCGGAACCACAGGTGAAACAAAGGGGAGTAGAGGGGATGGGTGAGAGGAAGGATTGCAACAAGGTTGTAATGAGCATGGGTGCAACCAACGAGTGCATGACTTCTGGGTGACAAATTACCACAAGATAGACAAGTCAAGAGAGAGACTGAGACATGGGAGTCTTAAGAGACTTTATTAATCCTATATAACCCCTTCTTCTGATTCTAGGGCCAATTCATCGAAGTTCTTGAAGGACATTTTGGACAAGGCTAACCTTCTAATTAATTTGTCTTTGCAGGTCTTCACTTACAGGCCTGGCAGCTTTAACCGCTACCTATAAAACATTACAAAAGGTTAAATATGTATACTGGCAACGAGATAAATGAAAGCTTATGAACAGAATGTGACTTAGTAACCGCTACATATGTAGAAGCACCAGTATGCAATTTTGCTGCTTGGAAGTTTGTGTGTGATGTCATTGCACATTGTTTGACACTAAGGGACATTCTGGTACTTTTTTTTTAAGAAAGATGGAAAACAGAACAAGAAATCTTGGAATGATCTGAAACCAGATTGGTTCAAGGCCTTCTCTATTTCTTTGTTGGCTTCTTCACTGTAAATTATTCTGTTGTGTTTTAAATAGAGTGATGGGAGTAAGCCGCTGCCACACACCTTTGGCGGCAGCTTATCACACTTGAGAAAAAAAGGATCAGGCATATTAAATTCAACATGTCTGATCCTTTTATTTCTCCGATATCTGCCGAACGAAGATTGGTCAAACATCTGATACACAATAGATCGGCCGGACAGTCCTCCTAAGATCAGCGGGTTGAGATGACTTTAGTCTAATGTATGGCCACCTATAGATATACTGTAGGAGCAACTTTAGGATGACAACTAAAACAAGCGTTTTTAATATGGATGCATTACACTTACTCATACACTTTTATTGTAGCTCCTGAGCCGTTCTTCTGAAATAGTGTAGTCACCTGCCACACCTCTAGCTCAGTCTGTCCCCATCTCCAGTCCTGACATCTCCCTTGTCCACGGATGCAAATGGAGTGGTATTTGACCAGAAATGCAAATGCGCTAGTTTCCTCTGTGCCTAATATTGCTACGGGGGAGGCTGAGTGATGTATACGGTCACATTTCCAAGCTTCTTAGGGACAAAAGAGATGTCCGGACCAGAAAAGGATGCTGGCTAAATGGGGAGCATGGGTACAGTAATTCAAAAAAACAGCGCAGAAACTGTAATAAAGTGTAGTTAGGAAGTGTCATGCATCCATATTAAAAATGCTTCTATTAGATTTAAAGGGGTTCTGACATGAATAATTTTTTTATGCTTTAGCAGCCATTGTTCCCTGGTCTGCCTAATGGACCCAGGGAACCCAGGGGTTAATGGCTGCTAAAGCATAAAAATCTTATACTTACCTTGTCTCCTGTTGTTGTTGACATCGGGGGGTCATCTCCCGGCAGCATATTAGCACTTTCTGCTTAGGTTAAGCAGCCTGACTAGAGCCACCTGATTGGCTCTTCGGCACCACGTGACTGCACAGCGTGCACCAATCAGGTGGCTCTAATCAGCAGCGCTGCTTAACCTAAGCAGAAAGTGCTAGTATGCCTCCCGGCAGGCAGTCTTCTACCTCCAGCAGCCGCGCCGCTCCGGGATCGCGCGCATGCGCAGTGGAGAGGTGCCCTCTGACAGGAGTCAGGACGGGCTGCGTCTCCACTGCGCATGCGCAGCACTCCGGAGTTCAGCCGGACGGACGGGCCGCCCACAGCTTGTGACGTGCTTGCTGTGGCGGTCCGTCCGTTGACCTCGGAAGTGCCTGACGGACGGACCAGAGCAGGAAGCGGTCTTTTTGACCGCTCCTGCTCTGCTTTAAAGGCACAGAAGAAGATGCCGGCTGGAGGGGACATGCCTGGCGATCGGGCCAGGCCAGGCAAGGTGAGTACAATTTTTTTTTTTTCATGTCAGAACCCCTTTAAACCTAAATTAGCAGCCGCCTTTAATTATCCTAGGTAGAGACCTGAGCATACATTGTGAAAGCAGGAACACAATACAAAACTACCATGCATTGAACTGACTGCAGAAGTAACAAGTAGAAGTTGCCCAGTGATTTCAATGGAGACAATACTTCATTTCCCTTTATAGTGGCTGTGCAGGGGAACTGAATATTTGCTGCTAAGTTCTACCACTGATGAAAGCTGATCATCTGGGGTCCCAGCAACAGAACAACCTGTGATCAGCATAATGTCAGGGACTCTTAAATCAACAAGGGATTGTCTCAAAAGGGAATGGTCCCATAGCAAAGACCAAATTGCAGCCCCCCATTATTGTGTTGGGTTTTGCCACAGGAGTCTAGTGATTGTTTACCCCTCTGTGCCTTTTCATGACTTTTTGGGCAATCCTTTATTGCTGTGCTTACTAATAATGCAGTTCCTTTGCAAAAGAGAGTCATATACAAATTTCTGCAACCCATTAGGAAATGAAATTCAACTAACCAGGACTGAGCGCCCTTCTGCAAAGGCCCTTAGCAGCCACATAGTCTGCTTGCATACTATGCCTTTGATTATATTAGAAGGCTAGAAGTCATTAAGGAACTGTGAGGCTGGGTTCACACAGGGCGTATTCCCGTCAGAAATCTCACGGTTTGGCCGCAGCAAAAACCGCGAGATGTCCGCCGGGAGAACCACCGCGGTTTAAGCCGCAGCGGCTTTGAAGCGGCCCGGCCGCTTGCTTTTCCGTTGCGGCCGGCTCTCCCATAGAGGAGAGTGCGGCCGTGACATAAATAAACAAAAAAGAAAAGATAAACAGACATGCTGCTTCTTTTGAAACCGCGGCTGCGGCGGCCGCAGCCGCGGTTTCAGACGGATTTACCGCAGCGGATTAGCCGTTCCGTGTGGACGAGGTTTCTGAAAAATCTCGTCCACATGGCTGGCTAATCCCGAGATTAGCGGCCGCGGGCGGATCTGCTGCGGCAAAACCGCGGCAAATCCGCCCTGTGTGAACCCAGCCTGAGACAGTTCCTTTCATGAAATGCAGAGCATATAATGTCCCTAAAAGGGGTTTTGTCATAAAAAAAAAATTCTATACTCACCTACTCCTTCCCTGTCAGTCTCCTTACCACATCTTCCCCTCTTTGAGCTTCTGCAGTTCCCTCAGGTCACCTCACCGCACGCTGGCCGACTTCTTATGAAGGCTGCATTCCTCACATTCTTATTCCAGGCCGGTCAGTGAAGGTCACGTTGTTCACTGGCTAGGAAAGAATGCTAATCTATTTCAGAGACAGCTCGCAGAAGCAGTCTCTGAAGTAGATCAGCACTTCCCCTGCTGGCCTGTGATCTGTGACGTAATGTACATTGACTGTCAGGAAGGAGACTGGCAATGTACGTAACCTCACAGGAAACCAGCTAGAGGTGAGGTGACCCCCCCCCCCCCCCCCCCCTTCCTTGAACTGCAAGAGATAGGAGAAGATAGGGGAGGTGAAGATCTGGTAAGTAGACTGACGGCAGAGGAATAGTTAAGTATACATTTTTTTTTTAATGACAGAACCCCTTTAATGGTGTGGTGGTGGGTCCAGAAATACCTGCTGCACTAGGATCCAGAAATCTGCCTTCCAGATCAGAGTAGTAAGGTCAATCCAAAGCCTTTGTTATAGGTTAGGAGTAATAATTACTTGACAGTAACAAAGTGCTGTTAACATAAAAACCCATTGGAGATTCTGGTAGGGTACAAAGTGAGGTGTTAAGGTCTGGGTGATCCTCAAAAACAGCATATACAGAAACATAAAGAGATACAAATATGTGTTATATAGTGTAGTAGGGAAGGGGAACTTGTTATTTGTATAGTGTCCGCAGTGCTTTCAGGTACTTTATTTATTACCCCCCCCCCCCCCCCAGCAAGCTGGGTACTTATTTTACAGACCTCGGAAGGATGGAATGCTGAGTTAACCTTGAGCCGGCTACTTGAACCATGTGGGGATTGGACCCACAACCTTCAACTGCATTCTGCTGCCTTAACACTCTGTGCCACATTGTGTAGCAGGAAATAAAATGCACCAAAATAACTAGGATGGTATTGGACTTACCAAATCCCTTCAAGTAATAGGCACATCAAATTAATGGTGCACGTAAACAACCAACAATTACAATAGATCCTGATGGGAATTGAACACGAGCAGTCTCCTTTGTCGTATTGGTTTACTAAGTGGTAATGGTCTTCAGAGTGGATCCTGGTTTAAATCAAAATCTCTCACACAGGTAGTGGCAGCATCCAGGGCGTAGTGCAAAAGAAAATCTTTTATTCCTCCGAAAACATGCTACGTTTCGATCAAGCATAAAAATCAAACCCATTAAAGCATTAAATCAAACCCATGCAATTGCCTCCATTATATTGGGTTACTCAATGGCACCATTACCATTAGCCAACTTGATATTGCAAATGGAATTGCTTAGGTTTGATTTCTACCAAGATCCACTTTGAAGATCATTACCATTGAGCAACCCAATACAATGGAAGCAGCTGCTTGGGTTTGATTCCCATCAGGATGCACTGTGTTTCAATGACTGTGATGTGCATTTAAAAGGATTTGGTGAGTGCAGTTTCCTTCTAGTGATTACCTACTACACTAAATAATGCGGGTATTCGTGTCTTTATGTTTTTGTATGAACTAATTAGCACTATTTGGGTGTTGTGATGCCTCCTTATGGTTCCAGAAAATGATTAAAACTTCACATTTGCTAGGTCAAAATGTATTTTCTTACAGCAGATTCATCAAGACATATATATTTCAAAGTTCATAAACTTGATTGCGTAATTGTTTTAGGAGTATGTATTTGTTTCACTTGACAGGTGTGCTAACATGAGTTTGAATTTTCAGAATTGTCTTAATTCTTTATTTTCACTTATGTAGTCTCATCTTTGAGTCTTGACTGCAAATAGGATAACGCTTATCTTCTTAATTTGGTGCTTTACTAGCTGGAGAAGAAAGGAAACGTTTGATTGTGGAGAAGACCAGCGTAGTGCACGAACCCGTCGACCTATCTCACACAGTTGATACTGTCAATTTAGAGACATCAAGACAGGGAAATCAATATCGTCCTAACTTGCCTAGAAAAGAGCACCCGCATGCAAAGGAAGAAGAAGAAGAGAGTAAAGAAATAACTACAGATGGCCAAAAAGGGAGTCGTGTCGTGCACACCCAAAAGAATATCAAAACTATCATCACAACGATATATGAAACACACCGGAGCAAAGGAAGCCCAGGAGATACCTACGATGAACATGAGGACTCAGAGTATCTTTCAAAAATGCCAATAAATACACAAGATAAACGTGTGGTCACTAGTGTGAACAGTGAGGAGGATTCAGAACTGGTAAAGGCATTGGACAGAAAAGGAAACTTACCAGGTACCAAGGTGCAGAGATGGATAATCACAAAAAACATCACACGTTTTGAACCATCGAAGACCAAAATCCCTATCCACTTGTATGAGGGAGAATCAGAATTATCAGAAGATGTACACACAACCACTAACTTCCAAACTAAAGAGCATATTATAGATAGTGGACTATTGCCAGATACATCCAGTATTGCCAAAAAGCTGTTGGAGTTTGATTCCTTGCAAACCAAATCTGTAGAAAAAACAACCACGGATCATTCGGAGAGTGCATCCTACGGCAAAAATATTCCCCACAAAGTACCATATTCTGGACGTGAGGGTATATTAGATATTTCAAAAAGTGGGTTTAACCCAGAAACATCAACAGAGAGTCATTTGAAATCTGTCGAGACTGGATTTACGGGAGAGGAACAAGACCTAGATGATCTGACAGACCCAACAAAATCCAGGAAGCGCGTCTCAACATCAGTCCAGGTTAATAAGTTTGTCAATGTTTCCAGAAGAAAAATTGCAGGGAGAGAGGAAAACACTGAAATGTATAATGAGACTGTTGGGGTGGAAGGACATGGACGTGAACGGCCACCTTCAATGAAACCTAAGAACCAAACTAGGATATGGGGCCCACAAATAAAGGCTGTAATCGAAAATCTGCCTGAAAAGTTATCTTTGTATAATGGGACATTTATTCAGCGATTAGAAAGTTACCTTCGAGCAACTAATTACCCTCTCCGAGGCAACCAGACAGTTCAGTCGGTGGCCAGGGCAATTTTTCTATACTTGGTAAAATGGAAACCTCATACTTTTACAGGTATGGTGTATGATCGTCTTCCTCTAAAGACACCAGGAGCCACTGGAAACCCACAACCTGTTGGAGCATCGCGATTACAGGGCAATACAGGGAAAACGAAGACCGATAATAGATTGCAGCATGGTGGTAAAGCAACAGATAATTCACAGGAGGAAGACGTTTTGGTAAATAGACCAGATGCCACTAGGACTGTATCCCTTGTTCCCAAAATAGAGGCTCTTGGAAGGGTTGAAGCTGCTGGGGAGATAAATATTCCGATTATATTAACAATGGATAAAAGTGGAGCCGACTCAGAAGAGGCAGATAAAAATCTGAATAGCATCGGTAGAGCCCCTGCCTTAAGGGATAACATAAAAAGCGTAGTTGAGGAGGATTCATCAAAAACTTCAAAACCAACAGTAGATAAAAGTACAGTTCCACAAAAGAGACTACCACCCTCAAAAAAGGTCATTCCACTAAAGCCGAAGACAGAAGATAAAACAGGAAAACAAGCATTTACAGAAAAGTCAGATACTGAAGTGGAACCTGGGCCAATTTCAGCAGGTTCCAATGTTCTAGAATATGACACTTTGAAGAAAGATACTTTGGAAAGCACAAAAAAAGAACCAAACGAAAAGACTTTTTCCAACCCCAGAACAGGTAGTGGTGCAGTGAATATTGATGGTCATGTTCATGGAGGAGACAAAGAAGAACATGGCACTGATGATTCTCTAGTGGGTCATAAATTTAGTACAGGATTTGTAACAGATCAAACTGCAAAGGAACATCCACGTTCTGAAAGCAAACAATTATGGGAAGAAACAGGCGGTGGTCATGTAGCATCTAGAACCCAACCAAACAGAACAGGTAGTGGTGCAGTGAATACTGATGGTCATGTTCAAGGAGGAGAAAAAGAAGAACATGGCACTGATAATTCTCCAGTGGGTCATAAAATTAGTACAGGATTTGTAACAGATCAAATTGCAAAAGAACATCCACGTTCTGAAAACAAACAATTACAGGAAGAAACAGGCGGTGGTCATGTACCATCTAGAACACAACCAAATAACTCTAGAAAAAAAGGGCCCCATAAACCAACTAAACCGCATGAAGTAGAAAAGGAAAGAATTGTACACAAAGTAGTGGGGGATGTGAATATGCCAAACAGTCAAATGCCAACACAAGAAACACCTGTCACTAGTGGGACCCATGGAGTCGAAGACAAGTTTTTAGGGATCAATCAACTTGTAGGATCTGCAGAAGACCAAGATAAAACTGGCCCCATACAAAGTCCTATTGTTTTAAAAGTTCCAAGCCCGGGTGCTCAAGGAAGACCCAGCATACAAGAAAGGACTCCCACTAGCCTTGTAATATCATTAGAAGGTCTTGGGTTCATATGGGATAAGACAGTTATCATTTATAGTCCATGGCCACCAGTCGCTGGTTCAACACCCCAGCAAATAGAGGTGGAAAGAGGAGTCAGGCAGGTGGAAATCAGAGATCTAGTCCCAGGAACTAGCTACAGACTTGATCTCCATGGCATGCTGCGAGGCCGCTCATCCAAGTCCTATTCACTGGTGGCTGAAACAGGTACTGGGCAAGCTAGCTTATAGGAAATATGGGGAGTTTGGGTTATGTTGAAATTCTACTGGCTGCCCACTGGCTTATCCTTTTGCTTGTTCATACCAACTATATCTTGATGGGGTAATACCTCACTAAACCAGATTTGGGAATGATCATTGTGTCTTGGGAAATTGAGTAGATACCTCCAACCACTTTCTAGAAAAACTGTAAGTATTTGGAATTGTCTACTATCCTCCTTGTCTTGTCCTCCTTCCCATTACTTATTTGATCTTCCCATACAATTGGCTTCTTGTGCATTCTCCTACACCTTGTTTTGTGTCTGATACTATGACTTTTTGTAAATTTAGTTTTTTATAATTTGGACACTTTAGTGGTTACATTCTTACCTTCTCCTGATTATTTTAGACATATAACTGAAAAATGTAGTTTTTGAATTAATTCTGGATTAATTTAAGGAATGAAATTATCCAACATCCATGTTTAATATTAACTTCCACCATTGATTTAAATTTGGTTTCACCACCATCAGTGGCCTTCATTGGAGCCACATCCTTCTCATTAATGGTTCATATCACTGTTGATGACTTTTAGTCCATTCTATATCTATACATTCTACATTTAGACAGTTTGGACATGTGGTTGGGGCAGTTTCTTTTTCTTTTATTGTGGTATCAATGTAGGATAACCGTTCCTTAAAGGGACTTTACAGTAAGGGACTTTTGCAGTTACTTGCTGAGCAACACGGGTCTGACCACAGGGACCCTGATCAGTTGCTAGAATTAGTGTTTCCATGTTCTCAATGAGATTTTCAACTTATTTTTCCATTCACTGAAACATTAAGGAGGGACATTTTCATAGGAAGCCAGTTAACCACAAAACCAGTGGAGGAACATGCAAACAAGTATTTGGTTGGATTGAAATCCATGACCCCAGTGTTGTAAGTGCTGACTACTGATCTTTAATTCTACTCATGGATCCTTATGTTTTCTACTGAATGCCTAACCTGCATCCTTACTGTATGCACACTATGCTACCAAAAGTAATTGGACACAAATCAAAAATATTATTTATTTTCATATGTTAATACTTACTGGGGCTTTCTTGGGAACTAATGTCGTAGGATACTCTCTTTGGCGTTCTTTCATCTAGTACTTCCACACGTAAAACATCCTCAGACTATAACGGAACCTCTGCCATACTTAACTGCTAGCAAAACACACTCAGGCAAAAGGTATGTCCATCTGATTTGAAGATGGGGTAGAGGGATTTGTCACTCCATAGAATATTCTACCATTGCTCAACTGTCCAATGACAAAGCTTCTTGCACCACTGTAGACGAGCCAATGCACTATCCTTCCATTCATCCTGCAAATCAGACTTTTGCAGGATGAATGGAGGGAAATACCAGCTGAACTCTATCAGCAGTTAATAGAAAGTAGGCCACAGAAAGTATCCAATATCATTAGGGCCAAAGGAGGTCCCACTATGTAAGATGTTCAATTAATTTTGATAGCATAGTGTACATTGTATCAGCCCCTACAATGACTATTTGTACTTTTATCATTATTTAATGACATGGGGTGGTCACAAAATTGCTGCTTCAGCTATTACAATACTGATCAGATTTCTTATGGTGCTAAACAATGGAAACCTGTATTAATGCCATATACATGGAAAAATTCATTGGCCCTTAAAGGGCAATTCCAGTCAATATAACAGTATGGTGAGGAAAGTTTAAGACATAGATCATATCAAATACCTTTTCTGAATATCACTCCCATCATGCTTCAGAATGGAGCACAAAAGTTATATATTTTTTACGCTGGGAGGGCCTTTCTTCTGTGCATATTGTAACCCCCTTGAATAAGGCAAGTAGAGAAAGGGGGAGCAAATAAAGTATAAATGTAACTTTACTCGGAGAAGTGGTTGTCACTTTTCAGTTTACTTAGTCAGACTTAAAGGGGTTGTCTGCTTAAGAAAAAAACTAGTTTTCAAATACCCATTTAGGATTAATAGAGGTGACAATCTCCACCATTCAGAACATTTATCAATTAACCAAAGCAGAGAGCGGCCACACAGATCATCTCTCGTTCTGGAGGAGCTAACATGTTCATATAATAAAGGACACCATGCAATGCTTAATTTCCCCTGTGGTGGCACTGTAGGGAAACAGAACACTTGATGCCACAGTGATCAACCTGTGATCAGCTTATTTTTCAGTAGCTCTTTTAACTAAAGTGGACAGCCCCTTTAATTGAATGCATTTACTTCACAAATATTAAGGTATTGATAAGCATAGGGAACTTGATTTATAGGCAAATGTTATCGGACTGGAGTTGCTCTTTAAATGTGTTTTTTCATTTATTTTCCTCATTTCTGTCTTGTTTTCCCTCAGTCTGTTGCCTTCTCAACCACTCACCGATGAATAACACCACAGTTTTACCTCACAGGCCTCTCTCTCCCTCTGCCGCTCGCTGTGTGCTCACCGTATGGCCAATGACACCGCGTCTGACCTGCTGATAACGCCTTTACCCTTCAGGCAATGTGAACGCACAAATGTATATATATATCATATTGTTAAAGAGTGAAGTATGTGTGTGTATGAGAGCACAGTTGGGTATATATATATGTGTGTGTATGCTTGCTCATTTCAATGGATTTTTTAGCTCAAGCATACACATATGTATATTGGTGACGTGGACACAGGATGTATATGTGCTGTATACATGTGTGTATGATATATATATTAATGACAGATCTATGTATCTTTGCTTTCTGAGCCACTCTATCATTATCCTTGTATATGTATATTCTATAGTGTATATGATTGCAGTATACGTATAATATACATAGGCCTGACACTGGTGTATGTATATATTTATATTATGAAATACTAGTATATAATGTTATGTGTGTAATCCCGGGGGATGTATACACGTGTATATACATACACATACATAACACTATATGTTCACTGCTTTATAGCATGTCATTGTGCACATGTTCTGCATGCGACACTTCTTGGTTCGGCATGAAATTGATGTTATTGTATCTTTTACAATGTGGGGTGTAAAGAAGGGATAGCATGCAAGGGACATGTGATTTAGAACACTTTTTCAAGGTGGGACCTATGGATATAACATTGGTTTTGCCATTACTGACAGCTCCATTAACCACGACTATGCAACCGCACGTTGAAGTGACCACTCGACCTCCGTATACAACTGAAGTCACCACAAGCAAAGGTAATTTGTCATCAGTTGTCTCATTTATCGCTAGATCCATGAGCCTTTATCTTTTAACCATGTCTTTTTCTTTTTCATCTTGCCTAATTACAACCAGGGTTGCCATCAGGGCAGTACAGGTGACAATGCTGTCAGAGGCTCAGTTAAGTTAGAAGCCCACACTGCACTGTCGATTGGTGGCCACCCCATTGCACAAAACGTACATCAAACTACTAATGACAACCTGTCCGTACGTCTGTGAGTGAATGGGTTTGTGAGTGACTTACATGCTCCACCCCTGATCACATGACAGTGGCATCATCAAAGGTCCTTCATCCCTAGTGCGGGAATTACATGCTCTGCCCTTAATCACATGACAGTGACATATTCACAGGTGCTGTATGCACATGGCTGCTGTCCGACTAGGTGTTCCTTAGTATTCCATAGCAAGTGAGGCCCCAGGGGTTTGCAGTCTGCCCATAATCTGCACAAGGATGCAGGACCTCTGATGACATCACCATCATGTAATCAGGGGCGAAGCATGTAAGTCATTCACTCGAGATGAGCGTCACCGTCATGTGGTCAGTGGCGGTGCATGATGGTGACATCATCACAGGCCCTTCATCTTCACTGCTGTGCTTCTTCTGATCCCTGTTGTATGGGATGAACAATGTATGTAGCAGTACTGTGTGTGTGTGGCGTGCATGCAGCAGAGCTGTGTGGTGCTCGCACCACCAGAAACACTGGTACTATAATTTCCTATTAATTACTAGTTTCTTAAATAACATTGAACTGCTTTACCAAAAATTCATTGCAATACAAACTGGCGATATAGCAAGATGTCACACATACAGGTGTAAGAGTCCAGCATTCTTTCAAAATCCTGGAGGCATCCTGGCATGCCTGAAGAAGGGGGAGAAGCCCCCAAAACATCGCTGATTGTGTTAGTGGCGTGTGTTCACACTTTGCTCTCTAAGTCCTGATTCCAGGATTTTGTAAGCAAGCTGGATTATTGGACATGTGGGTGATGTCTTGCTATATCACTATTTTGTAATGCTATGAATTTTTGATAAAGCAGTTCAAAGTTATTTAAGAAGAGTCAGTTCTGTGCATTGAATTGGAAAAGGGATTAGAAGCTCTCCTCACTGACACTGGCCATCTGAAGTTCACCTTCATTGACTTTTTGATGTATTATGACTGCCATCAACCCAACACCCACCAGTCACTTCATGGGAGGTACAAAGTTTTACTTATGAAATGCAATGGATTTATTTCATAGGTAATGATAGGACAACCTGGTTCTCAACTTGGTTTCCTTCATTGCACATACAATGATGTGCAAAAAGTTATCCAGAATTGTTTCAAGGAACATTCTGGAGAGTTCCTATGAATGGTGAAGTCTGCGCATTCAACTAACATGAGCCCTATCAAACAGGATGTGGTGGAGAGGTTCATTCGCAGCCGAGATCCTGCACCTACAAATACTACGGAACTATGGTTGCTCTCCAGATGACATGGCTCATCATCCCTCTAGACGTCTTTCGTCCACTTGTGGAGTTGATGCCACATTGAGTTTTTGTACTTCACTAGGCTAGAGAGGGTCTTACATGACATAAGTTCCTGTACCATGACTTTTGGCACGGCAGTGTACAGGTTCCAATTATTATTGTGTTCCCTCTTCTTTATAATCCATAATATGTGGTGTAAGCCCAAGAGACTCCATAACGATCATCTTATTCCCCTTCATTTCTAAGGTGCAGTGCTTTTAGAAGAGGTTTGACATCCTACCTTAGGTGCCCCCCAAGTTATGCAATAGGATAAAAGATGGAGGTTTAGAGGATATAATACAGTTCGGGAGCCTAAACATTTGCCAATAAGGGGCCCAGATATTTCTGATAGCAGCCCTGATCAGAACTGTCATGGCTATGGTCAACTGCTGAGGTCAAGCTATTTCTTCTTGAGCTTCATGTTGCATGTTCATTATGTTTTACATATCCAATATCATTTCAGTTGACAGCCTTCCGTAGAGAAACAAAATACTATAACATATTTAAATCATCCAATATTTAGTAGTTTTCTGTATTTCTTTAGCTAAACCCTCTGGACACGTTGCTCCAATGGGTGGCCTGCAAGTTCAAGACATCACAAGTAACAGCGTTACATTAATATGGAAGGCCAAGCCCCATTTCTTCGAGACCTTCCTGATCCGCTACGAGGATATGACTGATAGTTTGGGACCAAAAGAGGTTACCGTTCCTGGAGACCAAAGAGAGGTGACATTACAGGACCTGAGTCAGAGCACCAGATACGCCATATCATTGTACGGTGTGCGGGGAGGGAAATTATCACGCCCTCTAAAGGAAGAAGTGACTACAGGTATGAAGGAGCCTTAGGCACTACAAGATCGGCTGTAGCAATGCATGTTATATTGCCTCTTTGTACAACCTATGAATGACAGCCAGCGGTGGGCCAGATGCTGTGATTATTTCTAAGCAGGCATTGCCTAAAGTACAGTATATCATCCCATTGCTGTCTTAAGCACTGATCTAACCGAGTAATTATTTAGCCTCCCCAGAGATTGATAAAACATTGACTTATTCCAGCTGATACACATTACTCTATTTTGCAGTACATTACATGATAAGAAGCCAGAAATAGGCCAAAAGCACAATCTATTTTTAAACACTTGGATCCGGGACCAACATCTGCAGTTCCTGAAAATATATTCTCATGTAACATTGGTAGATGCTTCTTTGCATCCCGGCAAGGCTTGAAATTGCCACGTTTTGCATTGGTTGTTCTCATAATGTACTGTATTGTTATGGCGCACCATCGTGACCGCCATCTTGGCTCACCTGTTCCTGTTGCTGCTATCACAGTTGGTTGCTGTTCACACTCCTTTCCTTCATGATGCAAACACTGCATCCTTCTTAGCAACCAGTCTGTACCTCTGCCCATAGGGTTTATACCAGGCCCCATACTTAAAAGGCAAGTGTGCATCCTGCTAATCTTTCCCCAGCCTATATTACACATTCCTTCCCTTAGGATACTTATGCAGTTTGGTTCCACCTGTGGTTCTAGTGTGATCGGTTGTGTGCTCTCTGGGTTTTTGACTCCTGCTTGTTCCTAACTATTCTGTCTTCTCCATCCCTGACCTCGGCTATATTTATTGGACTACTCACTCTGCCAACTACCTACCCCAACTCGGACTGTATATCGTATTGCACCTATTCTACTATCCTTGATCTCTTCCCAGATTCCCGTATTGAAATTTATGCCTGCTGCCTTGATCTCAGCTCTTCTCTTTATGCCAATGTTCACACCCTCAGGTACCACGCCTTGGTCTTATATAGCATCAGCTGCCACACTACTGAGACTACTTCTGCAAGTAACAGTTGGGAATTTCACAATGAACTCACATCCCAATTGGTGGAGTAACAGTGTGAAATCCAGGGTTCCCAGGGGCTGCCTCCAGATTTAGCCCCAAACTAAATCAGTGTATAGTAAAGAGAGCCCACATCCACTTGCTGAATTGTATAACTGCTTGCACTACATACTAGTGATACTAATGCTTCAAAATCTACAAAGTCAATATCTGCCTCATTGAGAGAAGTCATTGAGGTCTTCATAATTTCCTTTCAGTGCCTTTAGTAGCCCACTTCGGTAAGTAGGTGCTTTGAAATAGTGTATTTATGGTCTATTGGTCTGCAACTGCAACCCTTCATTTTGCGAACATTGATGTATTAATATTCTATTGACCATGACTTATAGATCTTCAAATGGAGACTGAGAATGGTAATGATGATCCAATGTGGTCTGGACTTGGCATGGTCTTCTGCTCATGCACATGCTGTGATGATCTACCATTAGGATGGCCTGTTCTGTGCAGAATGATGTCCTACTGGTTGGTTATTATGTTATAGTAATGCTCTCATGGCCAACACTATACTAGTGATAATCCGATGAGTATTAGATTAGTGTTGTTATTAGCGCTCTTGCATCACAGTGTAGTTGCAATAATTTTTCTACTGAATACCCATGCATTTTCCAATGATCATCACTAGATCTACAGGATGATCTACCCATGTTGATGTCCATCAGTGCAGTGATATTTCAACCATGTTGAATCAATATAGGGACGGTAAGGTGATACACCAGAGATGCCCTGCTGATCTTATATGTTCTGTTAGTATCCTACTAGCAGGACAAGACTGGGCCAGCAGAATACCAGGTCATCCAACAGTGATCTGCAAAGGTCCAGCAGTAGACAACCCCATGTGGAGGTGACTTTGTATCCTAGTGGGATCTATTTTTTATGGCATGACTTACAAGTAACCTATTAGATCTTATTAATGATATGTTCTGCATGTATAATGATAACAACAAAGATCATGATGCAATTACAAGTTGACTTGTACATGTTCTGTATCGGTGGTGGGTGGACCTTCAGAACCCTCTTCTCTGATATACCCAAGGAGCCTCAATCAAGCACTGTCCTGTCTACTGGTGTTATACCTATGTATACTAATGATACCTGACATTCTGGTGATGTCCTACTGACTATGTTGATAATCTTCTAGAATAGGAATGCTTCTTTGCCCAATAGTTGGCCCTTGTGAAGCTGCAACCAATCAGCCGATAAATGAGCAAACACTCGTTCTTTGGCTGATTGCATCTTTTGTGCACCTGAAAAAAATCCTGAATGATTGTTTATCCCACATAGGGTCTGAATCAGCCAGTGTAAAGGCCAGTAGATGAGCTTTGATCTCATTGACAAGAACTTGTCTACTGGGTGGCCTGCAGCAAGTATGCAATGTCATTGCGCACTTTCTGTGTGTGTCACAGGTGCCTCTTGCAGGCGGCACACTGCGATTTATGGTCGTGTGAGCACAGCCTAAATCCCATCTCTGAGATAACAAAGCAGGACAGTGTTGATTAAAGCCACAGCTAACTAACACATGGGGAATCCCAAACCCGCAACAATGTTATTGTTGTAGATGTTGCAAGTAAATAAATAGCTTTGCAATGACTAATTTCGTAGCGTTGGACAAACAAAACCAGTGAGATACACCCGTCTTCTCTGGAGAAATCACTCACAAGGTTTGACCTTTCCCCAATCTACAAACACAATGACTCGACATCTTGTACATGAGATTGATTTAGCTAAAACTGGCCAACACGTGATGCACTTCCCAACCGCACCCAGTGTAATGTCACTTCTGAATATCTGTAAATCCCCATTTTTTTCTGGATATCTTTTATTTACAAAAATAATTCTCTACGTGATTTTTAAACAATCTTGTCTGATTTATGATATGGGTGAAGGCAGACAATGCCTGTAAGCTGCCCCTAAAGACAGCAGGAAAATGTCATTGGTTCTGCTGAAACTAATAACTTCATGAGGCTTTCTTCTGATGGGATCTGATCCTGTTTGTAACACCAGATACATGGAAGTCATATAGATAAGTCGTATAGCTTTATTGGGACATACCAAAGCCACAAATGTGTCGTTACCTGGAAACCCCACTGATTGCACTTCAGTCTGAACACCAAAGCGATTATAAAGTAAGAGTGGTACGTCATAGTATAAAAGATAATGGAAACAATATGCCCAATGGTAAGGAACTGAGATAGATGTTTCCATCTTGGCCTATGCTGATTTATATGCTCCTCTGACCTTGTCCTGCTCTTATTGTCTTTTTCATGTACAGATAAACTTTAATGGCAGTAATAAATCTGATTACTTTTGCCAAAGCATGCACCGGTTAGTCAGCTCGGGGTGTATGGGCATGTCTGCTCTGGCTGGGAGCTTGTACGATATCAGTGATAATGGAATACATAGGAAAATAGCACTTAAGCAATTGAATTAAATGATGTGTTGAGTATTGCCATACATGCTAGCTTTAGGAAGTGGTCTTCAGGGAGATCATTTGAGTGCACAATGTTGGTTTGCAAGCCCTACCCCTTTTATAACACACACCTCCACATCTTCTATTCCATGGCATGTTCTCCGTTTTTCAATAAGATTATCAGCCCCACATCCACCATCTTTTAATACATTTTAAACTCCCATATGCTCCATTTTTCATCTCCACATCTATTTCTATTTCCCCCCACATCTTCTGCTTTCCAATACGGTTTCAGAGATTTCTGGGAATAACATGGAGCTGGACCAAGATGCTATGAACTGTTCAGGCTCCAAGACCGGGAATGCTGGCCCAGCTGCTTTAGCCTTAAGTAGGAAGAGTTGTTAGTAAGGACTCATCTTGGGCCACACTGGTTCAGAGGAAGCCTGTGTCTGGAAGTAAGCTTGGTTGGTGGCCATGGCATGGACACTTGCAATATGATGCAGGAGCTGAATTTTGCAATTACAAACTTTAATAGCAATGTTACCAGCTGAACCTATAGAATTTCTCTTCTGAGCTAAACGTTCTTGCAAATCAGCGTTAGCGTTATTTATGTGTGAAATCACTGTCCGCATATCGGGATTGATCAAGTCCTTATCCAGATAGCTTGGTTAGAGTCCCTCTGTCTTTCGTGATGAACTGACGCAATTCGGCAGGAAAGAGGAGAACGAAGAATGCCATAAACTCAGCATTTTGTTATGGCTGACCTTTTCCATTAGACAAGGAGTACGCGCCCGTAGGGTGGCCATTGCTTCATTGCAATACTATGCAGTAGACTATCTCCAGTTTCGTCACGGCACACACTCTTCCCCTTCCATTAGCTTTCCCCCTCAGACAGTCGCTCTTCATTTCGGACCCCTCTTAAAGCCACAGTAATTATACAGTGTAATAACCATAAATACCTTAAATAAATACCATAAACCATAAATTCTTAAAGAAAAACATGACCTCCCTTGCAAAAGCATCCTCTGTTTTTCACAGCATTCTGCATTTTTAAATACATTTTATAACCCCCACATCCTAATCAGAAATATAATTGGTAGTTCATGTCCATTTTCACCCCTTGGTCCAGCTACAGTCTATTCATCTTGCAAAAGCAAATCTCTCTCTCACAACTGCCACTGTGGTCTCTGTGACTCAACAGCAAGGTCTGCCAGAGGAAGTGCTATTAGCTTAGTGTAGGTCGCCCCAAAGGAAGAAATGCGCGGATAGCTCTGCTTTCTAGGTGGGCGCTGCAGGTCACAAGGGACTTGTCAACTCTTTCAGGAGTCTAGAAAGCCTCCCCTTTTTCTGAGTGCCTTCTACATGTTTCAGGAGCACTGGCGGGTATGGATATTATCCACTACTGATGTATGACGTCATCCTTCATTAGATTAAATTGCTCTAAAGATATAGAGTAGCTGACACCAACTTTGCCAACAAGCATCCAGGTGGCACCATATTATATATTGAAGTGGAATTCCTCAACTTTTTATTAGCATGAGAGCCACATCGCTGAGGTTGAGCCTGTTACATGATTCTGAAGCCAAGTTGCAGTGATGTTTTTCTTAGCTTGGTGACAGCTGGCATTTTTATAGTGCCAAGTGTCAGCAGTAACCAGACGTGATATTGCGCAATGCCTTGTTCCTACGCTACTGCACTGTAAAATGTAGATTGGGAGTAGTGTTTCTTTTTGTGGAGGGCAATCCAATGCTCCTCTAGGAAATTTAGTATGCAAATGAGGGATGGTACAATGCCTCTACAGTGCCATCTTTTGACTTATAGTGAATCTACCTTCCAATAGGTGGCGCTGTAGAGACATTGTGCCCTCTCCCATCTCAGGGTGCTGAGGTTGCTTTTGTAAACAGATGCTCACTCTTGCAGGCCCACTATGTAGCTATGCAGTTGCCTTATGAAGACATAATGATGATGCCATTAGTCTATATGCACTTCTGAGAATGCAAAGCACCTGAGCAAGTTTGGTGCAAAAACTGAACAAGCAGGGAGTACAAGGAGATTTCAGCTCTGAAGATACAATAATAAAAACCATAACTCAGAATAAGTACAAAGCAAGGAAGAAAAATTCTCAAGGAGCCACGGGTTGGAGAGCACTCTAGTGGTGGGGGCCACGGCTAAGATAGGCTCCGCCTTAAGGTGTTGGATTTTGCCAGGACAAATGAACCTGGTATTTATTTCTGCATACACACCCTTCCCATGATCCTATGGCCAACTTCCCACTCCACTGATCAGTAACAATGAAGATCCTTTGGAGAGGCGGACCGCCACAGCTTTTTTTAATGCAACCAAACTGTTAAGAGAATGGGGCCAGCCAGCCAACATCGGTTATCAGACAGATGTATGTCCACATGATATGTTTTAACAAATTTGTATAAATTAAAAATATATTTCATAATTATACAACTTTAAAAAAAATACTTTCTTAGAAATGTTTGTGAAGTTGACCATGTTGCTGCTTTTTGGATTTTATTTCTCAGATTCATCTCCGGATAAAGGAACACCTCCCCGCCTTTCCCCTCTTTCTGTGTCTGAGGTCAGGTCAGATTCCTTCCGTGTGACCTGGGAACCTTTGGATGGAGATTTTGATGCTTATGTGCTACAGTATGGCCCAGTGGGAGGTTCATACAAAGAGGAGACTCTAAAAGGAGACGAGACAACTTTTCTCATTACTGGGCTGGTTGCTGGGGTTAATTACACAGTGGAGATTCGAGGAGTTTTGGGAGACAGTTATAGCGAGCCGGAGTCAACCTTTGTATTCACAGGTACTAGATATATGGGGATGATGCTATCTTATCCTTGGGGTGGTGGCAACTGATAACGTCTGAAAGCTCTGGATTAATTTATTAAGAGAAGTTCTAAAATTGGCTTTTGGAGCAGGAGCATTGCCTGTCATCAATGAATGGATACCACTGACCCTTATTACTAAGCTTACTCCCTCGATCTCATATCTGTTGCCCAGACCTTTTTAGAAAGGCAATTATGCAGGATACAATTTTGGGTTGGGTAATGTTACTTTGGCAACTTTTTGGCAGAGCGTTTTTATATTGTTTGGTTGTAACCAAAGGGGAAAAGTTACACCTCTGCATAACTGGGAATGAATGTGCAAGAGGCCTCGGTCTTAGTTGGTGTAGAAGTGATAATTTGTGCCCATCTGAGATAACCTGGTGACTTTTTAAGAAAATATGCCTCTTTTTGCTCAATAGAAAAACCCAAGCCTCCTCGTCTGGAGTCTCTTTCCCTCTCTGATGTTCGCAGTGATTCGGCCCATCTGACGTGGGAGGTCTCTGGTGGAGACTTCGACTCCTTTATTCTGAACTATCGGGATGCAGAAGGTCAACTGCGAGAATTTAATATCGAAAATGATTTGAGGTCTTTTGATGTAAAGGAACTAAAGCCTGGAAAGAAATATAAATTCTTCTTATATGGTTTAACTGGTGGAAAGAAGAGCAAACCAGTGACAGCAGAAACTATAACAGGTGAGAGCAGAACCAAGGAAGTGCACATGGTCCAACTCTAGAAACTCCTGAGGATCAGCCATTAGTAAGCTGTACCCAACCATACATTTTCCCTATGGGAGAAAAGCAGTATAGTGTGTCAGTCATTTAATAGCTTCCACTCTCAGCTTATGATACCCATATGCCCTTATAGTCACACTAGAGTGCTAATTAACTGTTGTTTTTTGCTGCTATGTGTTTCTATGAGACACAGGGCATTCAATATTGAATAACGACCATTCTGTTTTAATCTCGATTTATGATGTTTCGTGCTTGTTGTTCTATAGAGAAGACTACACCTCCACGTCTGGAGTCGTTCTCTGTGACTGACATCTACAGTGAATCCGTCCGTCTCTCCTGGAAAGTGATTAGTGGTGAATTTGATAGCTTTCTCCTCATGTACCGAGATGCTGAAGGGAAACCTAAGGAGATTACTTTGGATAACCACCAACGTTCCATAGAGGTTGAGAATTTGAAGCCTGGGAAGAGATATAAGTTTATTCTATATGGAATTTCAGGAGGAAAGAGAAGCAAAGCATCCATAGTTGAGACCACAACAGGTAATGGAGCCACCAGATCATGTTACTGTGACTGTTTTATAAGCAAAGTAATATGAAAATGAGACAGGGAGGCAGTACTATTAGTACCTACAGTACATAATTTAAAAGAGGATGCGGAGAGGTAGCACTATCTTTACCTACATCATGTGCAAGGAGAGAGAAGGAGGCAGTACTATCTGTACTTACATCATCTACAAGGAGAGACAGGGATACAGTACGATCTGTACCTACATCATTTGCCGGGAGAGACGGCAGGCAGTACCATCTATACCTACATCATTTACAGGGAGAGACATGGAGGCAGTACTATATGTATCTACATTTTTTACAGGGAGTGAGAGGGATGTAGTGCTATCTGTACCTACATCATTTACAGGGAGAGCCATGGAGGCAGTACCATCTGTACCTGCATCAATTACAGGAAGAGACAGGGAGGCAGTAGCATCTGTACCCAGATCATTTACAGGAAGAGACAGGAAAGCAGTACCATCTGTACCTATATCATTTACAGACAGAGACAGGAATGTAGTACTATCTGTACCTATATTATTTATAGGAAGAGACAGGAATGTAGTGCAATATGTACCTACATCATTTACAGGGAGAGACAGGGATGCAGTACTATCTGTACCTACATCATTTACAGGGAGATAGAGAGAGATGTAGTACTATCTGTACCTACATCATTTACAAGGAGAGACAGGGAGACCAGTTTCATCTGTATGTACATCATTTACAGGGAGAGAAGAGGGTTGCAGTACTATATGTACCTACATAATTTACAGGGAGAGACAGGGAGGCAGTACCATCTGTACCTAAATCATTTGCAGGGAGAGACAGGGAGGCAGTACTATCTATATCTACATCATTTACAGGGAGAGACAGGGAGGCAGTACTTTATGTACCTATGTCATTTACAGGGAGAGACAAGGATGCAGTACCATCTGTACCTACATCATTTGCAGGGAGAGACAGAGAGGCGGTACTATCTGTACCTATATCAATTACAGGGAGAGATAAGGGACAATACTATCTGTACGTACATCATTTACAGGGAGAGACAGGGAAACAGTACTATCTGTGCCTATATCATCTGTGCCTTACATTATTTATAAGGAGAGACAGGAGTATTGCTATCTGTACCTACATCATTTGCAAGAAGAGATATGGAGGAATTAAACTGTGTCTACAACATTCAGAAAGAGAAGCAGGAAATTTACAGGGAGAGTCAGGGAGGCAGTACTATCTGTACCTACATCATTTACAGGGAGAGACAGAGAGGCAGTACTTTATGAACCTATATCATTTACAGGAAGAGACAGGGAGGCAGTACTATCTGTACCTACATCATTTACAGGGAGAGTCAGGGAGGCAGTACTATCTGTACCTACATCATTTACAGGGAGAGACAGGGAGGCAGTACTTTATGTACCTACATCATTTACAGGGAGAGACAGGGAGGCAGTACTATCTGTACCTATATCATTTACAGGGAGAGTCAGGGAGGCAGTACTATCTACTCCTAAGTTATCTTTTGAGCAAAAGGTATGTATTCCTAGAAAGGTGACCAGCACATTACATTGAAATCCAACCACAGAAACCGTGACACTAAATATTTGACCATGTGAATTTTGCACAGTAAAATGTTATGTCACAATTTATACAGTCATTCACAAAAGTAATTTTACAATTTTTTCAGTACAAAGAAAAGTTGTTCCTTCCGCCTCTTCTCTCTTGGATCCTCGTCTAGTCAAGCTGGTGGCAACTGATGTGACCCAGGAATCCATTACATTATCATGGACAGTGGAAGGAAATAGTCCCTTTGACTCCATTGTAGTCCAGTGCCGTGATCCTGATGGTAGAGTCAGGGAAATAGAAATAGCAGGAGACGACTTCAGCACCATCGTCCATGGACTCAATCCAGCCAGCAAATATAAATGCAATGTCTATGGTCTACAAGGGGAGAAGAGAAGCATGCCCTTATCCACAGAGGTTATGACAGGTAATCCATTAGTATATGACATACTGTATAAATAACACTTAAAGGGTTCCAGCCTTTGTTACTCCTCAACATCCATGATGACTACAGTAGAACGCCAATGGTTGGAGGATTTGGTTTGGTGATCTATTTAGTATTTTCAGTTCTTATTTTTCATCGACGCTAGAAATTTCTTGTATCATCTTTATATTCTACTTCTAATACCTATGTATTTTTCCTAATTTTCTAGCAAGAATTCTTGAAACACAAAGTCCTCCTATCTACAGTGACCTTTACCTTTCTCCACATGGCCCTCATGCCATGTATGTCTCCTGGGAGGCTCCAGAAGGTGCATTTGACTCCTTCATTGTTGAATATGCTATCCAAGGACAAGAAGAGTCTTCAAGCACAGTATCAATTGCCGGCACAGAACGGACCGTCCTTCTCTCTGGTCTACAACCAGATACTGTCTACACTGTTAAATTACATCGTAATTTAAAGGGAGAGGAACATAGTAGTCTTGAAGCTACTGGAAAGACGGGACCTCTGGGTAATAAGAACTGACTGCTTTTTAAATGGGTTGTCTAGAATAGGAAAATCATTTTCAATTTCCCTATTAGAAAATTTTGAGTTATTAAAAAGGGTTGTCTGATCATGACACTCCTCTCTTGGCCAAAGTGAAGAGCGGTTATAAAGAGCATCACTCAATCTGGAGGACTTATCCTGTTTTGCATTACACAGGCAAACTATTGCTTTGAATAGGCACTGTGTAATACATCATTTTCCCTGTGGTGTCGCTGTAGGGAAGTTGAACACTTAGTGGCAGGTTTCCCCACAGATCCCAGCTGATCAATGGGGGGCTCAGCAAGAGGACACTTAGTGATCTACTTTTTGTTAAGAGACACTTCTAGCAAGTAGGGATTGTGTAAAGTGGAGAACCTCTTTAACTGGTCATAGAGATACAGTATATCAGGAAAAGGAATGGTGGGATTCCTATTGAGCTCCAGAACAGACCACCACATCTGGTAAAGCTCAAAAACCCTTTGATGCTAGTCAGAGATTTCTTCTATGGAGATTTCCCATCTCTACACTTGCTTAGAAGGGCCATTGTTTGCCATCATCTTGCTCATGTCAGATGTTATATCCCAAAGAACTCTCCGGGTTCATAGTATCATCTATTCTTCTCTGGTTTTGGATTGTGTTGACAAAAATTCTGTTTAATTTGATGGGAGGAATATTCTTTTGTTGGGTTACGCTTAACAGACTACATCATCCATTGACTATATACTAAAGAACACAAATCTTTTGCCTGGAAGTGGCATGTGGTAAAGACTTAAGAGTTCAAAGCCTGGAGCATTTTTGGATTGGTTCTTGATTTATCTAATAAATGTCCATGAAAAGTTACAGGTCATGTACATTTATGAACATTGATTCCTTTTTTCTAGATTTGGAACCCCCAAGGAAACTTACATTCACCAATATTAAGGAGACCTCAGCCGTTGTAAATTGGGAATTACCCAATCCTGAGACAACCACATTCAAAGTTTCCTATCAACTGGCCGACGGAGGTAAACTTGCTGCTGTATATTATTTGAGAAGTTAGAATATGGAGAACTGGGTTTTCCCTCTAATGCATAACCTACTGTTTTAGGAGAACCTGAGAGTACCAGTGTTGTTGGAAGCAGCACTCCGTTGAAAGGCCTCATCCCTGGTACCCACTATGAGGTCACTGTGGTTTCTACGCGTGGATTTGAGGAAAGTCAGCCCCTGACAGACTTCTTCACCACAGGTAATTGTATGAACCTAAGTTCCCAAGTATAAACTTTCAGTGATGTTACATAAACACAAAAGCCAGAAGGAAAACCACATTCTCTAACTCAGAGTTTTCTATCACAGCCGGAGGTGGTCCCCGCTCTTTACGGGCTCATGATGTCACGGAAGTGTCAGCTCTTCTGCGCTGGGAAGCTCCTACAGGACCCGTGGACAGATATTTAGTCACTTACAGAGCAGAAAACAGTAAGACAAGTCTTGTCTGGTGGGCTACACAGTGAATTATTATAACTAACTTCCAAATGAAGATAATTGGACAACCTCTTTAGAAGACCATCCCTGATCTAATCAATATTTCCAATTCCCTTTTATCCTCTGCATAAATTGGCTCTCTTTTCTTTGCGGGTATATCGGATAGCTTGATTATTGCCATACTGTGACAGAAATGGTGCATGCCCATCTTTACATCTTTGGTTGTATACCATCTTGGTCCTCTCTACAGTAAACTGACTCGATCATACTTCTTATCTTCTACTTTCTTGCAGTTCCCTTGGTCACAGTACCAGTTCCTGGTGATAGGACCGAGCTTCCTTTGTCTGGTTTACACCCTCACATGGAATACTTTGCCAGTGTGCAAAGTTCACAAGGATCCATGACTAGTGCACCAACGTCTACATCTTTTATCACTAGTGAGTGGAACTCATCTCTTCGTTCTTGTTGCTTTCTTGGGTTTAAAGACTCTTTGGCCTAATTTATAGTAATTTACCACCTCAAAGCTGGTGTAGTGATGATGCATTCCTTCACATACAGGTGTAGACACTCCACGGGACCTGAGAGCCAGTCAGATCACAGCTCAGAGTGCACTGCTTACATGGAAAGCTCTGGATACCATACCTGATGGGTATCTGCTGACCTATCAAGCACCACAGGGTGAAATTAAGGTAGAACAAACCTAAACTTCTTAATTGTTTATCAGACTCATAGAGATACGTCTAATGTTATTCCTGACCTTACACCATGGCACCAATTCATAAAAGTGCTTACTCCTACTGGTGTAAAAAAGTCGCAAACTTTTGTGTGAATTCTACTTGCAAAAAAACTTTTGAATTGTCATTTTCTGCCACCTTTATAAATAGTGGGTAGGGCTCGGTGAAAGGGACAGGGCTGGAGGAATTTACTATGATTTACACCAAACTTGGGTAAATTATAGCAGAAATCTACATCAGGTTCTCTACGTGTCATAGATATCAGGAAGAGGAAACACATGGATGACCCAAGAAGCTGTCTTAGTGTCTCTGCAGGGTGCATTCTGGGGGGTATAGTCATTGCATTAATGGTGCAGAAACTCAGAATGGAATTCGGCATTGGGGTTACTTAGACTGTGAGGATTGTCTCCCTTACATCACAGTGTTAATGGATTTTAAGCAAAGACTAGCAGAAGCATATATGTGGCTTTGGTTGTAACACATGATGTACCACTTATAAGAGGAATAGATCTGCATGTACTTTTTGTGTGAGTTACATATTTAGTTTTACATACAATACATTTTGCTATATTTGTATGCATTGGTGTGAGACATCTTGGAATATTTCAGGAGATTCGTGTGTCGCCTCATCTTTCCTCCTTCACACTGAATCAACTCAATCCTACTACTCAGTATCGAGTCCAGCTTAAAGCTTTAAGAGGTGGAACCAGTTCTGCTCCAATCTCAACATCTTTTACCACAGGTGAGTAACAGGTCAGGGTTCTAGATCAAAGTATAAAAATGCTGAAAAAGTCCAGAAAGATAGAGACCTTCAATTCTTGTGCCCTTTAAATACACCTTTAAAAAAAACTTGAAGCAATACAGAGATACAAATCCACTACTATGTTTTTAAACAGTGGATTGGCTGCACAGAGCCCAGCTCCTGATTGGTGCTACAGATTGTGCTGAGATTTCCTGCTGTGATACAGACTCATGGAATGGCCTCATTCCATGTTAGGACACAGAGCTGTTCATACACTATTGCAGAGATAGAAATTAGTGATGAAATGAGAAAAGATTGACCACTATCTATGAGAGAGCTTCCCAACTGAAATACATAGGGGAAGTGTTTAGAGATGAGCGAGCACCAAAATGCTCGGGTGCTCGTTACTCGGAACGAACTTTTCGCGATGCTCGAGGGTTCGTTTCGAATAACGAACCCCATTGAAGTCAATGGGCGACCCGAGCATTTTTGTATTTCGCCGATGCTCGCTAAGGTTTCCTTGTATGAAAATCTGGGCAATTCAAGAAAGTGATGGGAACGACACAGCAATGGACAGGGCAGGCGAGGGGCTACATGTTGGGCTGCATCTCAAGTTCACAGGTCCCACTATTAAGCCACAATAGCGGCAAGAGTGCCCCCCCCCCTCCCAAAAAATTTTACTTCTGAAAAGCCCTCATTAGCAATGCATACCTTAGCTAAGCACCACACTACCTCCAACAAAGCACAATCACTGCCTGGATGACACTCCACTGCCACTTCTCCTGGCTTACATGCTGCCCAACCGCCCCCCCCCCCACAGCGCACACCAAAGTGTCCCTGCGCAGCCTTCCGCTGCCCTCATGCCACGCCACACTCATGTCTATTTAGAAGTGCGTCTGCCATGAGGAGGAACCGCAGGCACACACTGCAGAGGGTTGGCACGGCTAGGCAGCGACCCTCTTTAAAAGGGGCGGGGCGATAGCCCACAATGCTGTACAGAAGCAATGAGAAATAGAATCCTGTGCCACCGCCATCAGGAGCTGCACACGTGGGCATAGCAATGGGGAACCTATGTGCCACACACTATTCATTCTGTCAAGGTGTCTCTGCATGCCCCAGTCAGACTGGTAATATGCACCTTAACAGTAACCGCGTTGGTGGTAATGTGGTGGTGACTGCGGACCTAGTAGCGCGGTTTTATTTTGTTGGTTTTCGGAATGTGGCCAGGATTAAGTGGGCCGTGGCGGGGGGATGGTGGGGGGGCTCTCTTGTAGTGTCGGTAAAGGTGAAATTCTTGGACTGCCACCAGACGAACCAATGCAAAGGCATTTGCCAAGAATGTTTGTTTTCCCTGTTGGAGGAGGAGGGGGATGTTTTTGAGGCACTACGTGTCCTCTACACGTGTCCGTGGTTATATGCACCTTAACAGTAACCGCGTTGGTGGGAAATGGCCTCGCCACCATCATGTCTTTGGGAAGCCTCTGTTTCCACACCCCAGAGACATACCATTAGCAGCGGTATAGGCAGAGCCCAGAATTCGTAACATTTCAGCCGTAGCATTAGGACAGGCCCCACTAACATATCACTAGCAGCATTATAGCGGGAGCGCAGTCTTCGTTCCATGTCAGCAATAGTAGCACTCAAGACAGGCCCCAGTAACAATTCCGAAGCAGCATTATAGCGGGAGCGCAGTCTTCGTTCCATGTCAGCAATAGTAGCACTCAAGACAGGCCCCAGTAACAATTCTGAAGCAGCATTATAGCGGGAGCGCAGTCTTCGTTCCATGTCAGCAATAGTAGCACTCAAGACAGGCCCCAGTAACAATTCCGAAGCAGCAGTATAGTGGGAGCGCAGTCTTCGTTCCATGTCAGCAATAGTAGCACTCAAGACAGGCCCCAGTAACAATTCCGAAGCAGCAGTATAGTGGGAGCGCAGTCTTAGTTCCATGTCAGCAATAGTAGCACTCAAGACAGGCCCCAGTAACAATTCCGAAGCAGCAGTATAGTGGGAGCGCAGTCTTCGTTCCATTTCAGTAGCTGCAGTATAGCCAAGGCCCAAGTAACATTTATGTAGCTAAAGTGTAGGCCAACCCCACACACCTTTCTGTACCATGAGTGCAGGCGAAGAACATACAAATTGCTATGATTACACTGTAGGTGAGGGCCCCAAAAAATTGGTGTACCAACAGTACTAATGTACCTCAGTAAAAATTGGCCATGCCCAACCAAGATGGCAGGTGAAACCCATTAATCGCTTTGGTTAATGTGGCTTAAGTGGTAACTAGGCCTGGAGGCAGCCCAGTTTAACGAAAAATTGGTTCAAGTTAAAGTTTCAACGCTTTTAAGAGCATTGAAACATATAAAAATTGTTTCTAAAAATTAGATGAGTGAGCCTTGTGGCCCTAAGAAAAATTGCCCGTTCAGCGTGATTACGTGAGGTTTCAGGAGGAGGAGCAGGAGGAGGAGGAGGAATATTAGACACAGATTGATGAAGCAGAAATGTCCCCGTTTTGGATAGTGAGAGAGAACGTAGCTTCCATCCGCGGGTGCAGCCTACGTATTGCTTAGGTATCGCTGCTGTCCGCTGGTGGAGAAGAGAAGTCTGGGGAAATCCAGGCTTTGTTCATCTTGATGAGTGTTAGCCTGTCGGCACTGTCGGTTGACAGGCGGGTACGCTTATCTGTGATGATTCCCCCAGCCGCACTAAACACCCTCTCCGACAAGACGCTAGCCGTAGGACAAGCAAGCACCTCCAGGGCATACAGCGCTAGTTCAGGCCATGTGTCCAGCTTCGACACCCAGTAGTTGTAGGGGGCAGAGGCATCACCGAGGATGGTCGTGCGATCCGCTACGTACTCCCTCACCATCCTTTTACAGTGCTCCCGCCGACTCAGCCTTGACTGGGGAGCAGTGACACAGTCTTGCTGGGGAGCCATAAAGCTGGCCAGGCCCTTAAAGACTGTTGCACTGTCTGGGCTGTACATGCTGCTCGATCTACGCACCTCCCCTGCTACCTGGCCCTCGGAACTGCGCCTTCTGCCACTAGCGCTGTCGGATGGGAATTTTACCATCAGCTTGTCTGCCAGGGTCCTGTGGTATAGCAACACTCTCGAACCCCTTTCCTCTTCGGGAATGAGACTGGGAAGGTTCTCCTTATAGCGTGGGTCGAGCAGTGTGTACACCCAGTAATCCGTAGTGGCCAGAATGCGTTGAATGCGAGGGTCACGAGAAAGGCATCCTAACATGAAGTCAGCCATGTGTGCCAGGGTACCTGTACGCAACACATGGCTGTCCGCACTAGGAAGATCACTTTCAGGATCCTCCTCCTCCTCCTCCTCCTCAGGCCATACACGCTGAAATGATGACAGCCCAGCAGCATGTGTACCGTCAGCAGTGGGCCAAGCTGTCTCTTCCCCCTGCTCCTCATCCTCCTCCTCCTCCTCCTCCTGAACGCGCTGAGATATAGACAGGAGGGTGCTCTGACTATCCAGCGACATACTGTCTTCCCCCGGCTCTGTTTCCGAGCGCAAAGCGGCTGCCTTTATGGTTTGCAGGGAACTTCTCAAGATGCATAGCAGAGGAATGGTGACGCTAATGATTGCAGCATCGCCGCTCACCACCTGGGTAGACTGATCAAAGTTTCGAAGGACCTGGCAGATGTCTGCCAACCAGGCCCACTCTTCTGAAAAGAATTGAGGAGGCTGACTCCCACTGCGCCGCCCATGTTGGAGTTGGTATTCCACTATAGCTCTACGCTGCTCATAGAGCCTAGCCAACATGTGGAGCGTAGAGTTCCACCGTGTGGGCACGTCGCACAGCAGTCGGTGCACTGGCAGATTAAAGCGATGTTGCAGTGTGCGCAGGGTGGCAGCGTCCGTGTGGGATTTGCGGAAATGTGCGCAGAGCCGGCGCACCTTTACGAGCAGGTCTGACAAGCGTGGGTAGCTTTTCAGAAAGCGCTGAACCACCAAATTAAAGACGTGGGCCAGGCATGGCACGTGCGTGAGGCTGCCGAGCTGCAGAGCCGCCACCAGGTTACGGCCGTTGTCACACACGACCATGCCCGGTTGGAGGCTCAGCGGCGCAAGCCAACGGTCCGTCTGCTCTGTCAGACCCTGCAGCAATTCGTGGGCCGTGTGCCTCCTATCTCCTAAGCTGAGTAGTTTCAGCACGGCCTGCTGACGCTTGCCCACCGCTGTGCTGCCACGCCGCGCGACACCGACTGCTGGCGACGTCCTGCTGCTGCTGACACATCTAGATTGCGAGACAGAGGTTGAGGAGGAGGAGGAGGGTGCTTTAGTGGAAGAAGCATACACCGCCGCAGATACCACCACCGAGCTGGGGCCCGCAATTCTGGGGGTGGGTAGGACGTGAGCCGTCCCAGGCTCTGACTCTGTCCCAGCCTCCACTAAATTCACCCAATGTGCCGTCAGGGAGATGTAGTGGCCCTGCCCGCCTGTGCTTGTCCACGTGTCCGTAGTTAAGTGGACCTTGCCACTAACCGCATTGGTGAGGGCGCGTACAATGTTGCGGGAGACGTGGTCGTGCAGGGCTGGGACGGCACATCGGGAAAAGTAATGGTGACTGGGAACTGAGTAGCGCGGGGCCGCCGCCGCCATCATAGCTTTGAAGGACTCCGTTTCCACAACCCTATACGGCAGCATCTCAAGGCTGATAAATTTGGCTATGTGGACGGTTAACGATTGAGCGTGCGGGTGCGTGGTGGCGTACTTGCGCTTGCGCTCCAACACTTGCGCTAGCGACGGCTGGACTGTGCGGTGCGACACATTGCTGGATGGGGCCGAGGACAGCGGAGGTGAGGGTGTGGGTGCAGGCCATGAGACAGTTGTGCCTGTGTCCTGAGAGGGAGGTTGGATCTCAGTGGCAGGTTGGGGCACAGGGGGAGAGGCAGCGGTGCAAACCGGAGGCGGTGAACGGCCTTCGTCCCACCTTGTGGGGTGCTTGGCCATCATATGTCTGCGCATGCTGGTGGTGGTGAGGCTGTTGGTGGTGGCTCCCCGGCTGATCTTGGCGCGACAAAGGTTGCACACCACTGTTCGTCGGTCGTCAGGCGTCTCTGTGAAAAACTGCCAGACCTTAGAGCACCTTGGCCTCTGCAGGGTGGCATGGCGCGAGGGTGCGCTTTGGGAAACAGTTGGTGGATTATTCGGTCTGGCCCTGCCTCTACCCCTGGCCACCGCACTGCCTCTTGCAACCTGCCCTTGCCTCCCCCTCTGAAGACCTGTCCTGAGTAGGCATTGCACACCAGGTGGGGTCAGTCACCTCATTGTCCTGCTGCTCTTCCTCCGAATCCTCTGTGCGCTGCTCCCTTGGACTTACTGCCCTTACTACTACCTCACTGCAAGACAACTGTGTCTCATCGTCATCGTCCTCCTCACCCACAGAAACTTCTTGAGACAGTTGGCGGAAGTCCCCAGCCTCTTCCCCCGGACCCCGGGAACTTTCGAATGGTTGGGCATCAGTGACGATAAACTCCTCTGGTGGGAGAGGAACCACTGCTGCCCAATCTAAGCAGGGGCCCGAGAACAGTTCCTGGGAGTGTTCCCGCTCCTGAGCAGGTGTCATTGTAGTGGAGTGAGGAGGCTGGGAGGAAGGAGGAGCAGCAGACAGAGGATTCGGATTTGCAGCAGTGGACGGCGCAGAACTGTGGCTGGACGATAGGTTGCTCGAAGCACTTTCTGCCATCCAGGACAGGACCTGCTCACACTGCTCATTTTCTAATAAAGGTCTCCCGCGTGGACCCATTAATTGGGCGATGAATGTGGGGACGCCAGAAACGTGCCTCTCTCCTAATCGCGCAGCAGTCGGCTGCGACACACCTGGATCAGAAGCTCGGCCTGTGCCCACACCCTCACTTGGGCCTACGCGTCCTCGGCCACGTCCACGTCCTCTAGGCTTACCCCTACCCCTCAGCATGCTGTATTACCAGTGATTTGATTTCCCAGGCAGGAAATAAATTGGCGCAAGCCTGCAGGCCAAATATAATGTTTTCGCTTTTTTGCAAAGGGAAGGACCCACTGCGTATATTCAATGAACAAGAAGTTTAATATCTGTGGTGTGGCCCTCAAAAAGTGTCACACAACTATAGTGTAGCAGAGTTATTAACTCTAGCAGAGCAGGTATTTGCCAGTCAGGAAAGACAATGGCGCAAGCCTGCAGTAAACCGTAGCTGGTTGCGTCTGATTTTTGTACGTTCTCCACGCAGCACACACGTACACGGAGACCTTAGGACTGACACAGGCAGGCCAAATATAATTTTTTGTCCTTTTTAGCAAAGGGAAGACCCCACTGCGTATATTCAATGAACAAGAAGTTTAATATCTGTGGTGTGGCCCTCAAAAAGTGTCACACAACTATAGTGTAGCAGAGTTATTAACTCTAGCAGAGCAGGTATTTGCCAGTCAGGAAAGACAATGGCGCAAGCCTGCAGTAAACCGTAGCTGGTTGCATCTGATTTTTGTACGTTCTCCACGCAGCACACACGTACACGGAGACCTTAGGACTGACACAGGCAGGCCAAATATAATTAATTGAATTTGCTTTTTTGCAAAGGGAGGGCCCCACTGCGGATATTCAATGAACAATACGTTTAATAACTGTGGTGTGGCCCTGAAAAAGTGTCACACAACTTTAGTGTAGCAGAGTTATTAACTCTGGCAGAGCAGGTATTTGCCAGTCAGGAAAGACAATGGCGCAAGCCTGCAGTAAACCGTAGCTGGTTGCGTCTGATTTTTGTACGTTGTCCACGCAGCACACACGTACACGGAGACCTTAGGACTGACACAGGCAGGCCAAATATAATTTATTTTCCTTTTTTGCAAAGGGAAGGACCCACTGCGTATATTCAATGAACAATAACTGTGTTGTGGCCCTGCCTACACAATTCTGTCCCTGTAGTATCAATGGAGGGTGCAATGCTCTGCACAGACGATTTTTAGAAAAAAAAAAATATGCAACACTGCTAACAGCAGCCTGCACAGTACTGCACACGGTTAAATTTGGCCCTAGAAAGGACCGTTGAGGTTCTTGAAGGCTACACTCACTCCTAACACTCTCCCTGCCTAAGCACCACTTCTGTCCCTAATACCGGGTGCAATGCTCTGCACTGCCGATTTTGAGAAGAAAAAAAACAAAAAACACTGCTAGCAGCAGCCTGCACACAGGTAGATGTGGCCCTAAGAAGGACCTTTGGGGTTCTTGAAGCCTACACTGACTCCTAACGCTCTCCCTACAGCAGCACCAGCACGATAGTACTTTCCCTCAGCTAACTCACAAGGCATGTGTGGCGAGCCGCGGGAGGGGCCGACTTTTATACTCGGGTGACATCTGATATCCCCAGCCACTCACAGCAGGGGGGTGGTATAGGGCTTGAACGTCACAGGGGGAAGTTGTAATGCCTTCCCTGTCTTTCAATTGGCCAGAAAAGCGCGCTAACGTCTCAGAGAGGAAACTGAAAGTAACCGGAACACCGCGTGGTGCTCGTTAAGAGTAACGAGCATCCCGAACACCCTAATATTCGCACGAATATCAAGCTCAGACGAGTACGTTCGCTCATCTCTAGAAGTGTTTACTGATTTCCCAAGCGTCTATACTGCCATATACATTAGATAAGTGACAATTTGATCATTTATTATTAAATGAACCTGTCACCTATCATATCCACTGAATTTTGTGTACCGAACTTCTGTTTTGGGTGCAGATTATAAAATGATTGCTGTTGGAAAGTTAAATGGGTTGTCCCACAGCAGTGACCTTCTATAGCCAGTGATTGCAGCAGTCACATGTCCTGGTGAGCAGCGATAAGCAAGGACAGAGTGGTCATGAAGCAATTTTAAGTCATAGGAAAACCCCTGTGGGCTGCATTCCCATGAACGTATATCGGCTCGGTTTTCACGCCGAGCCGATATACGTCATTCTCATGTGCAGGGTGGGGAGGATGGAAGAGCCAGGAGCAGGAACTGAGTTCCCGCCCCCTCTCCACTATTTGCAATGAAAGTTCCCACGAATTAGCCCCGCCCCTGCCCCTCCCCATTGCAAATAGTGGAGGGGCAGAGAGGAGGCAGAGAGGGGGCGGGAGCTCAGTTCCTGCTCCTGGCTCTCCCATCCTCCCCCCCCCCCCCCCCCCCCCTGCACACCAGGACAACGTATATCGGCTCGGCGTGAAAACCGAGCCGCTATATGTTAGTGGGAATGCACCCTTAGGGCGCCCACCCACTGGCGATTTTTTTTCCTTTGCGTTTTGCGTTTTTTCTCAAGAGCAATTAGTTTTGAATGTACTCCTGTCCACTGGCGTTTTTTGTTTCAGTCCGTTACAATTTTTAACATAGGAACTGTCAGTTGCATATGTGTCCTTATTTTTCTCTTAATGCACCCATGAATGTCAATGTAAATTAATGCAAAAAGCCGCGAAAATGCCGCGAAAAATGCGCCAAAAACGCGACGAAAACGCTGCATTTTTCACGCACGAAAATCGCAAACGCCAGTGGGTGGGTGCCCTAAGGGTGCCCACCCACTGGCGTTTTTTTTCACTGCGAAATTCGCAGGTTTTTTTTTCCTGCAGGGGGTCTATGGGACTTGTAATGTAAAAATCGCGATCGCGCAAAATCGCGATTTTGCGCGATCGCGATTTTAGCTTTGCATGTCCCATAGCCCAAAGACCCCTGCAGAAAAAAAAACGCTGCGAAAAACGCTAGTGGGTGGGCACCCTTAAGGTGTCATTAGAGTTGAATTGCACTACGTGGCCACAGGAATTCAGTGCCCAAATAAGTTGTGGCTGTGACTGCCTTAATTTGCATTAAGAGTTTGCATTCAATTGGTGCCCCTAAATGGAGTTTCATTGCATGCAGTGCAAATAAGGAAGATGGAAAAATACCCCTGCAGCGCCACTTATTGGATGGCAGCATTCCTTCAAATCAATGTGACTTTCTAATAAGTCTTAAAAATGATTGGGAATAGGAAGCCAGAGAACCATGCACATACAGCGGTTTCCTGGTGTTTAAGGAGCTAGCATGGCCTTGTGACTCTCCTAACTTACCTTCTAGTTGTTCCAACACCCCTTTTGGGTGCTGTCCTTTGGGAGAGACTATACCATTCCCCGACCCATTCACCCCACAGGCGTCTTCACACACTTTTTGTGTGCTCTTGTTAAGGAGACATGATACCCCTCTTGACCCACTAGATGCCATACAACCCACAGATATTATTAAAATAGACCATCTAATATATGTGCTTTCGTACACAAGATATTTCATGTTCTTGGGTCATCTGCAGTCCTGTTGACTCTAGCACAGATTTCATTTTCTCTCCTCCCCACCTCCCCAGTTCCCTTGTACCAAGTCTCACTATATTCAGTTCCTTGCACTTTGAGTCTGTCAAGTGGAAGATCTCCTCCACTCACTGTCAATCAAATCTGATGTCATCCATTGACAGTGAGTAGTAAAGATCGGACACTCAACAGATTCTAAACACTAGAAGCCGAATTTAACAAAACTCCGTACAGGAGAAGAGGTGAGAGAAGGATTGAAAGAAAAGCTGTGATAGAGACAGCAGGGTAGCGACTGCAAAGCTCTGCTGACCCAAGGATATGACAGGCCCACTTAAAAGGCGTCTGTCTAGTGAAACATTCTCTTTAAGGATCGTAACATCTTGGAAGGTCTGAACGGACATTCGAGTCGCCAAAACGCTGACCTTAGAATTTTAGAAATCCAATTTAAAGTGCCAACACTTTGTCAAAGTATTGTAAAATACTGACTCCCACGTCAGCCCCTCAAACACCATAAATCTCTGCTGTACACAGAACAGATGGACCTGCAACTCAAATGTCCTTTATTTATTGCTCCAAGAGCTGGATGATTTCGATTCCGGACATTAAAGCATCCAATTTTGAAATAGAAAACTAATTTGTTTCTAATTAAAATGTTTATGAAGAAAGAAATGTATAAATATTTGAAGAAAAAGGAAAAGTCCTATGTCAAATTAGGAGAATGTAACATTTGAGGGCGAGGAACAGTTCAATTGGTAAGATTGCTCACGATAAAAAATTCTAACCCAGCGAAGGTCACCACATGTGAATAGTCAGGGTTGTTCAATACTCACCTTATAGCCTATATTTTCCCTTGCCCTTTCTACAGGTATCTGTAAATAGTTAAAAATCTCCTCAATCCCCCAAAATCCGTGAAATAGGTCATGAAGAAGAATGTAAGAGGGGATAGGAGGGGAATGCAGCTGCAGTTAAAACTTGTTTCATGAAAAGGAAGGCAGGCGGAGCTGGAGGAGGAAAGTTCTGATTGGCTGACAGCATAAAGCTACAGTTCTTACATCACAGCAGCAATAGCCACCTAATCAGCAAGTATAGAGACGGAAGATGTACATTTACAGATACAAGCAGAAAGAATTAAAAAAAAGACCCAAAATTTGTAGATCATACACAGTATTTCTCACTACTATTCATATACGGCCATATAGTATGTATATGCAGCTAACTAGAAAGAACAACTGGTACTTTTTAGAATTTCCCTCCCTTCATCCCAAAATCCACCCAGCCTCAACATAGAGCAAAATATTATATTTTGTTTACACTGGAAGCAGATATCTCTTGGTGTGAGCTACCAAAATGTTAGAAAAAATATAACTTCTACCCTATGTACAAGGATATAACTACTATAAAACCACCTCCTATGTACAAGACATTAACTACTATAATACTGCCCCCTATGTACAAGGATATAACTACTATAAAACCGCATCCTATGTACAAGACATTAACTACTATAATACTGCCCTCTATGTACAAGACTATAACTACTATAATACTACCTTCTACGTGCAAGAATATAACTACTACAATACTGAACCTTGTGCACAAGAACATAACTACTATAATATTACCTCCTGTGTACAAGACTATAACTTCTATAAAACTGCCTGCTATGTACAAGAATATAACTACTATAATACTGCCCCTATGTACAGGAATATAACTACTATAATACTGCCCCCTATGTACAACAATATAACTACTATAATACTACCCCCTATGTACAACAATATGGACGCCTGCACATGAGCGGAAATTCCGCGGCGTGATTTCCACCCCTGGAAGCCTGCATAGGATTACGTTAACAAATACAATCCTATGCAGATGGCCGCGGTTATGTACAGGAATATAACTACTAGAATACTGCCCCCCTATGTACAAGAATATAACTACTATAATACTGCCCCCCTATGTACAAGAATATAACTACTATAATACTGCCCCCCTATGTACAAGAATATAACTACTATAATACTGCCCCCCTATGTACAAGAATATAACTACTATAATACTGCCCCCCTATGTACAAGAATATAACTACTATAATACTGCCCCCCTATGTACAAGAATATAACTTCTATAATACTACCCCCTATGTACAAGAATATAACTTCTATAATACTACCCCTTATGTACAAGAATATAACTACTATAATACTGCCCCCTATGTACAAGAATAGAACTATAATACTGCCCCCCTATGTACAAGAATATAACTACTATAATACTGCCCCCCTATGTACAAGAATATAACTACTATAATACTGCCCCCCTATGTACAAGAATATAACTACTATAATACTGCCCCCCTATGTACAAGAATATAACTACTATAATACTGCCCCCCTATGTACAAGAATATAACTACTATAATACTGCCCCCCTATGTACAAGAATATAACTACTATAATACTGCCCCCCTATGTACAAGAATATAACTACTATAATACTGCCCCCCTATGTACAAGAATATAACTACTATAATACTGCCCCCCTATGTACAAGAATATAACTACTATAATACTGCCTCCTATGTACAAGAATATAACATATTCTTGTACATAGGGGGTAGTATTATAGAAGTTATATTCTTGTACATAGGAGGCAGTATTATAGAAGTTATATTCTTGTACATAGGGGAGCAGTATTATAGTAGTTATATTCCTGTACATAACTGCGGCCGTCTGCATAGGATTGTATTTGTTAACGTAATCCTATGCAGGCTTCCAGGGGTGGAAATCCCGCCGCGGAATTGCCGCTCATGTGCAGGCGTCCATATTGTTGTACAAAGGGGGTAGTATTATAGTAGTTATATTCTTGTACATAAGGGGTAGTACTATAGAAGTTATATTCTTGTACATAGGAGGCAGTATTATAGAAGTTATATTCTTGTACATACGGCAGCAGTATTATAGTAGTTCTATTCTTGTACATAGGGGGCAGTATTATAGTAGTTATATTATTCTACATAGGGGGTAGTAATATAGAACTACTATAATACTGCCCCTATGTACAAGAATATAACTTCTATAATACTGCCCCTATGTACAAGAATATAACTTCTATAATACTGCCTCCTATGTACAAGAATATAACTTCTATAATACTGCCTCCTATGTACAAGAATTTAACTTCTATAATACTGCCTCCTATGTACAAGAATATAACTTCAATAATACTACCCCCTATGTACAAGAATATAACTTCTATAATACTGCCCCCTATGTACAAGAATAGAACTACTATAATACTGCCCCCCTATGTACAAGAATATAACTTCTCTAATACTGCCTCCTATGTACAAGAATATAACTTCTATAATACTACCCCCTATGTACAAGAATATAACTACTATAATACTGCCCCTATGTACAAGAATATAACTACTATAATACTGCCCCCTATGTTCAAGAATGGAACTATAATACTGCCCCCCTATGTACAAGAATATAACTACTATAATACTGCCACCCTATGTACAAGAATATAACTACTATAATACTGCCCCCTATGTACAAGAATAGAACTACTATAATACTGCCCCCCTATGTACAAGAATATAACTTCTATAATACTGCCTCCTATGTGCAAGAATATAACTTCTATAATACTACCCCCTATGTACAAGAATATAACTACTATAATACTGCCCCCTATGTACAAGAATAGAACTACTATAATACTGCCCCTTATGTACAAGGATAGAACTATAATACTACCCCCCTATGTACAAGAACATAACTACTATAATACTGCCCCTATGTACAAGAATTATAACTTCTATAATACTACCCCCTATGTACAAGAATATAACTACTATAATACTGCCCCCTATGTACAAGAATATAACTACTATAATACTGCCCCTATGTACAAGAATTATAACTTTTATAATACTACCCCCTATGTACAAGAATATAACTACTATAATACTGCCCCCTATGTACAAGAATATAACTACTATAATGCTGCCCCCTATGTTCAAGAATGGAACTATAATACTGCCCCTTATGTACAAGAATATAACTTCTATAATACTACCCCCTATGTATAAGAATAGAACTACTATAATACTGCCCCTATGTACAAGAATAGAATTACTATAATACTGCCCCTTATGTACAAGGATAGAACTATAATACTACCCCCTATGTACAAGAATATAACTACTATAATACTGCCCCTTATGTACAAGGATAGAACTATAATACTACCCCCTTTGTACAAGAATATAACTACTATAATACTGCCCCCTATGTACAAGAATATAACTACTATAATACTGCCCCCTATGTACAAGAAAATAACTACTATAATACTGCCCCCTATGTACAAGAATATAACTACTATAATACTGCCCCCTATGTTCAAGAATGGAACTATAATAATACTGCCTCCTATGTACAAGAATATAACTTCTATAATACTACCCCCTATGTACAAGAATAGAACTACTATAATACTGCCCCTATGTACAAGAATAGAACTACTATAATACTGCCCCCTATGTACAAGAATATAACTACTATAATACTGCTCCCCTATGTACAAGAATATATCTTCTATAATATTGCCTCTTATGTACAAGAATAGAACTACTATAATACTGCCCCCCTATGTACAAAAATATAACTTCTATAATACTGCCCCCTATGTACAAGAATTTAACTACTATAATACTACCACCCTATGTTCAAGAATATAACTACTATAATACTACCCCCTATGTACAACAATATGGACGCCTGCACATGAGCGGAAATTCCGCGGCGGGATTTCTCGCGGGATTTCCACCCCTGGAAGCCTGCATAGGATTACGTTAACAAATACAATCCTATGCAGACAGCCGCGGTTATGTACAGGAATGTAACTACTATAATACTGCCCCCTATGTACAAGAATAGAACTATAATACTGCCCCCCTATGTACAAGAATATAACTACTATAATACTGCCCCCCTATGTACAAGAATTATAACTTCTTTATTACTGCCCCCTATGTACAAGAATATAACTACTATAATACTGCCCCCTATGTACAAGAATATAAGTACTATAATACTGCCCCCTATTTACAAGAATATAACTTCTATAATACAGCCTCCTATGTACAAGAATAGAACCACTATAATACTACCCCCTATGTGCAAGAATATACCTACTATAATACTGCCCCCATGTACAAGAATTGAACTACTATAATACTGCCTCCTATGTTCAAGAATATAACTTCTATAATACTACCCCCTATGTACAAGGATAGAACTATAATACTACCCCCTATGTACAATAATATAACTACTATAATACTGCCCCTATGTACAAGAATTATAACTTCTATAATACTACCCCCTATGTACAAGAATATAACTACTATAATACTGCCCTCTATGTACAAGAATATAACTATAACCAGTATAATACTGCTCCTATGTACAAGAATATAACTACTATAATACTTCCCCCTATGTACAAGAGTATAACTACTATAATACTGCCCCCTATGTACAAGAATATAACTACTATAATACTGCCTCCTATGTACAAGAATATAACTACTATAATACTGCCCCCTATGTACAAGAATATAACTACTATAATACTGCCCCCTATGTACAAGAATATAACAACTATAATACTGCTCCCTATGTACAAGAATATAACTACTATAATACTGCCCCCTATGTACAAGAATATAACTACTATAATACTGTCCCCCCCTGTACAAGCATATAACCAGTATAATATTGGAGATGTTGGACATAAATACTGTTAATTTTCTTTTGTGACTGGTATAGGGATCACATATGTAGATGTGTACAGTCGTTGTGAAGGCTTTGTGGCCGCCGTCTTCTGCTCTGTAAGTGTCGGGTTGTGTTGTGCAGATGTTACATGGCGTTTCTATTACCTCCTCCTCGTCGTCTTGTAAATCTCGTGGTTACAGCTGGGATTTTTCCGCTATAATTCTGCTTGCATGGTAAGGCTGAGTGTGATCTGCTTGTTCAGCTAATTAAGTTTTGATAAACAGGAAGATGCCTTTAATGATATCACATTCCTGGCATCTGCCTTGCCTTAGAAGAGTCGGTCCAGCGTGTATGACATCTGATCCATATCATCCCTGTCACGGCAGCAGAGTTGTGCTGACAAACGTGCCGTGCCTTCCAAAGGACTCGGAAGATTATTAGAGGAGAAATCACTGTTCCCTGCCATGAGGATGCATCCTCCGCTCTACAGCGGGGCAGGTGGGAGCGAACATCACAGGCTTGAGGATTTGAATTCCCCGAAATCTCTGTCATGTTTTTTTTTTACAACCTTTTTGAAATTCAAAGTGGACCTGTCACGTGGTAAAGTCAGCGGCTGGCCGAATCTGTAGCCTTTCCTGTTTTTATTTTTCATTTTCACCTCCATTAGCCTGTATACGACCCCACGCTCTTCTTTGATCCCTATTCTGCCAGTGTATCAGGTAGGTGGTCCCCACCATTCACATTCAGTGGGCGATGTTGGATGTCAAAAAAATCTGATATCACCTATTCACAATGAGTGAAGCAGACTGCACACCCTAAACACTGGCAGCATCAGGAGGCAGACCTGAGAAGAGCCTGTCCGGGAGAAGGAAAGTGAGTAAATATGGATAAAGTCTGTAAGCTGCAGAGCTATTCAGCCAGACTACTTACCTTGCCGTAGCTGCAGAGCTATTCAGCCAGCCCTCTGACCTTACTGTAGCTGCAGAGCTATTCAGCCAGACTACTTACCTTGCCGTAGCTGCAGAGCTATTCAGCCAGCCCTCTGACCTTACCGTAGCTGTAGAGCTATTCAGCCAGCCCTCTGACCTTACCGTAGCTGTAGAGCTATTCAGCCAGCCCTCTGACCTTACCGTAGCTGTAGAGCTATTCAGCCAGCCCTCTGACCTTACCATAGCTGCAGAGCTATTCAGCCAGCCCTCTGACCTTACGGTAGCTGCAGAGCTATTCAGCCAGCTCCCTGACCTTACGGTAGCTGCAGAGCTATTCAGCCAGCCCCCTGACCTTACGGTAGCTGCAGAGCTATTCAGCCAGCCCCCTGACCTTACCGTAGCTGCAGAGCTATTCAGCCAGCCCTCTGACCTTACCGTAGCTGCAGAGCTATTCAGCCAGCCCTCTGACCTTACCATAGCTGTAGAGCTATTCAGCCAGCCCTCTGACCTTACCACATGACAGGCCCTCTTTAAAAGGATTTTCCACTTAAATATATTTATCTGTAGGACACCAGCAATCACTAGGGGCTTTATGTCCCTCAGTCCTCCTCACTGCATTTCATTTCATTCTGTCCATTTCATTAATCTATATATTAAACTATAGATAATAATAATTTCTGATTTATATAATCAGCAACATCTTCTGCAGCATTACAATTGGGGAATTAAGAAACAAGTCAAATAACAGTTGCAATAAATGGGAATATCTTGGGTACTCCCCTTTTAAAGCGACCCACCAGTCTCTGGGCACATTTCTTACCAGAAACCAGAGGAGGGGTATATTATCTGCTGTGGTTGTTCTCTGCTGTCCCTCCGAACTGCTGGCTATAAGTCGCACATTTGGCCATCCAAGATGACCCCTTCAATTTTGTAACTACCTATTGGACACTCCGATTGGCCAGCACTAATCACATGAGCGGTTAATGAGAGAGCATTGGTAGTTTAATACTATGCACTGTTAGGATTAGGAATTCTAAAGATTTCATCAACTATTTTACTCAGCTGAAAAGATGGGACCATGAACTGGGGGATAGGAGGGCAGTTAGAGAAGTACAACTGCAGGTAATTCGCTCCTTGCAGTCGTGGGACAGAATTTTGTCCCAAAACTGGAGGGTTGCTTTAAAGGTCTCACATTTACAGGAGAGCCATGTACACAGGAGGCTGGTATCATATGGAAAGTACAATATAGAAGTGTCCCTCTGGCTCCATCTGTTGGTAAGGAGTGAAACTGCAGCATCTAGGATGATGATTACATTGTTAGGTGAGGGATAGTGAGGAAAGTGTACAGTTATGTAATAGGCTACTAGATATTAATAAACACTTCCAAACCTGATAACCAATGTATTATCCTTTGTGAGAACGTTTGCTTAGTGCACATAAGAAAAACAATTTTTTAAAAACCCCAAAAACGAAAAATGTAGCACTTCCCAGCCTATCCCTGATTTACCCTAATCCATGGACATCCATGACCCCTTCTAACACCTTCAGCGGTGGTCTACTGTTTAATGACCTCCATCTACATGTCACCCTGCCAGTCATTCTGCACCGATCTCCAGTTAGTACGACCTCCCCAACTCATTTCCATCTTCTGTGTAAATTGCAATAACTTCTGTCTGTGAACTCGAGGAAGAAAGTTGTTTTCTTGGACAAAAGTAAAAACAAATCAGCTCTCACTTAATAATAGCAGAGTAGAAGTAGTTTCACTCATCTTGATTCATGGTTGTTAAAAGCCCGAGGGGCAAAATATGGAGCTTCGTATCCAAGAACTCAGTCATTTTGGATGTCGTTTACATAACTTGGGCTGAAAGCTTTCTGAAGGTCTGAGCTATTACAGGCGGGTCTCTAAAGTCCATTCCCAGGGGCTTCTGAATCAAAATAAAAGAAGGATTTCCCATCCAAAATATTCAGAGGTTACAACATTCCAGGTGCTAAGAGAAGTTGAAAATACAGCCTTTACCACATTCTACAGAAAGTCCATGCAGACCTGTGCAAAGATCAAGTGACATATGGGCCCTGTCAAAAAGCCCACCAGTAGATTTAGCTTTTTCCTGCCCCTGCTGCTTTCTGTCAATGCAAATTTTCTCTCTCCTTACTTGCCAAATGGGCTGGCTCCTCCTGGTAGGATGTAAGAGCTGGGCTGTAAACCAATTAGATGTCTTACCTGCTGCTCCCTCCTCCCCTCTCACAGCATGCAGTTTCATAGATCAACTGCAGCTGCATCTCCCTCCTACCCTTCTATTACCTACTCTATTATACTAGATGGATATTTTTTGCTCCTGAGGAGGTTTTACAGAGATTCTGCAGACAGAGAAAGAGTACTACAGGCTGCTGGAAGGTGAAATTTTATATATACGCATATGTACCACTGCATAAAAAGTAATTATAACAAGTACTGTATGATAAAAGAAAATAAGGCTTATTCCACTTTTAGGTCGTATAAGGTTCCCATATCCCCGGGACTGCTGGGAGCATAGGATGAATGGAGAAGTTCAGAACCGTACTTTCCCCATATATCTCGGGGGAGACAAAGAAAAGATGGTGATGGTGTTTTGTGACATGGAGACGGATGGAGGTGGATGGGTTGTAAGTATAGGACACCAATTACCCTTTCTTGGCAACCAATGTACAGAGCCATGGTATCCATTTGGTTGCATAGAGCTTGGCTGGGTCTGGCCAGCATTGATTCACAGCCCAAGTTTGACATAACATAACATATTTTTTACTCAGATTGGGTTGTTCCTACTGTCTTATGATGAAGAGTCAAGTAGACTTGATAAAATAGTCCTTGTTGGAGGCCTACAGTGAATATTGGGTTGTCCATGTTGCGATAAATCCTGATGTCCTTTTTATAGGTCTTCCAGAGAAGGCTGGATGGGAGGACAGACTTCTACCGGGACTGGGAAGATTATAGGAATGGGTTTGGTAACCTAACCTCTGAGTTCTGGCTGGGTAAGGAATAAATGCCAATCCATCCACTAACCTAAGAGCACTTATAATTCTTATTTACATTAGTATTTTAATGTTTAAGAAGTTGAGTGAGACTTTTAATCGATGGCTAATACTGATAAGCGCTGCGGAATAAGTTGGCGCTATACAAATAAAGATGATTATTATCTAATTGGTGGGAGTTCAAACTTGGAGGCTCTTACTGATTAGAAGGGGCTGTGGTGTAGTACTGGGCACATTCATATGTATGGCACTATGCTCCAGTGAGCACTATGGGTCTGATCCCCACAAATTGATGGCCTATCCTAAGTTATAGGCCATCAATTAATCATCCCACACATTCCCTTTAAGGTTAATTTCAAGACACCATACATTTATTGAAATGAGTGTTTGGAGCTTTTTGGTGAACGAATATCATTTTAGGCTAGACTGAATTGCCTGTAATGTAAAGTTATATCCCCATCTTCAATTTCAGTGTGGCGATTCTCCATTGCCTACAAGATCATAGGCCCCAGATTTGCTTTGTTGGTTGGGAGGTTGTCACTGTTCTATTCTTCATGTATGATTCTACCACAACTCTCATGTATTAACTTATCCTTAGGCTACTTCAAAAGGAATTCTAGAGAAGGAGATTCAAGGATGTTTATATTGTTGTGCTTTGATGTCCCCTTTTTGGTCTTCATGTCATTATTGAGACATCTGTCTAGTTTACTGAGAAGATCCTTCTCTTCCATGTCTACTCATGTATCTTCCATACTTCACTTCTGCAGGTAACGTTGCTCTGCACCAGATCTCTTCTTCAGGCTCCTATGAGTTACGTGTGGATCTCCGGACTGCAGCGGAGGCAGCCTACGCTCTGTACGATGATTTCCGTGTGGAGTCTGAAGAACAAATGTTCAGGCTGAGGCTTGGTCAATATAAAGGAAATGCAGGTTTGTCACTACACCATGAAGAACATATTCATTGCTTCTTTAACACATGTAATCTCCATTTTGTACTTGGACATGTTGAGCAGACAATGTTCTTAGCATAGTTTATCAAGAAGAAGCTGAAGGGAGATGCCCAGTTATAAACCATTAACGGCCTATTAGGTCATTTATGTTTCAAAAGTATTTATTAAAAGTAATTTTAACTTTAGCAACAGACCTGCCACGAAGACCCCACGCAGGGGGAGAAGAAATTGGTATAGGACAGGTGCAATTAGTATAGATGAAATTGATTAAGTCCAAAGACAAATTAAGAGCCTATATAAATTTAAAATTAACATGTTGCAAAGTCTGCCATGAAGTAAAAAGTCATAAAAGGGTAAGTATTTTTAGTCTGCCACCAGGAAAAGACATTCAAACCTGGAGGAAATGTTGGGTTAGATAGGAGTGGGGTAAGTGGAGATAGATCAGACCAGAGAGTCATCTTGAACCGAACTTGCCGCCAAAGTAAAATGGAGAAAAATGAGAGAGGGGCTGAATTTTGAAGACTGGTTGGAAGGGTGGACCTGGTCCAGAGTAGGGATGGCCAGGTATGGGGGCGTTATTGTGAGGTTTCTATAGAAACCCATAAAGAGGAGTTAGATTCTGCGTAAATTTGTGGAAATTGAGCTAAACGGGCTGCTTTAAAATAGTTAAGAAAGTTAGGTACGAAGAGGGCTCCTGATTTTTTGTGAAGAAACATTATATTTTATAGGATTCTGGGGCGTTTGTGAGACCAGGATAGGTAAATTACAGTAGATTTACAGGGATCTGCTGCTCAGGACACCCACTGATTAGCCGTTTATCAGAGCTCATTTACACGGGTGTGAAGCTTTTTGGCCGGCCACAGCGCGGCCAAAAAATGCGTGAGCAGGCAATTCAATGCTGAGCCGGGCAGGGGGGAGAGACTGTTTAGCTCAGCTAAACTGCCTCCCACTCTCTGCTCCCTCGCAGGCTGTCGGCAAGCGGAGGAGGTTGGAGCTAGTATGCTAAACTCCCACCCCCTCTCCACCCCTTGTCAGCTGCCAGCAGTGGGAGGGGGCAGGACAGCATAGATTTATATTCCACAACACTTCTGCTCAATTCACAACAAACAAGCAATCAGGTTGCTGGAATTGGGATTCAGCCAACCCAAAAAACCAATCACTATGAATCAGCCAACCCAAACAACCAATCAGGTTGCTGGAATTGGGATTCAGCCAACCCAAACTACCAATCAGGTTGTGAATTGAGCAAAAGTGTTGTGGAATATAAATATATGCGGCAGGACAGGACGGGAGCCTAGCACACTGGGCAGCTCCCATAGAAGTCTATAGGACGGACGGCATATTCCGTATGTGCCATCTTGGCTGGCCGTTTTTACGCATCGGAAATACATCCATCTGAACGGAAGCATTGGTTTCCAATGCATCAGATGGGAGGCGTATATCACCGATATACGCACGTGTGAAAGAGCCCTCCCGCTGATGTATTTGTGTACTGAGCTGATTTCTGCAGGAAGCAAACAGCTCTGTTCTCACTGCAGTGGCCAAGCTTGGTATTACAGGCAAAGTTCCTATTAAGGTGTATGTGAACTTGGCCTGCAGTACCAAACCAGGCCACTGCTGTAAGAATGGAACTGTCTGTTTCCTGCAGAAAACAGCTCAATATTTGAGCACACCGACCTGGTAAACAGCTGATTAGTGTGGATACTGAGTAGCAGACCCCTGCCAATCTACTATTGACAGCCTATCCCACAGACAGGGCATCAATGGTTTGCAACTGGACAGCTCCTTTAACATAGTGATCCACCAAACATATCCCATTAGCATCGCAGTTAGACCCCATTTATTTAGGTCATGCTCCCAACCTAAGGCATTTGAATTACAAGTACTGCATAAGACTCCCTTCTTCACACCCCAAAAAGAACAACCACCCCAAACAGACTACTAAACAAATACAGACATAAGCTCAGAATTCCTAAACTAAGAGACTGCAAACCAGTCCCTTTAAACACATTGAGACATCAGAACAGAACCATTATATAAGTACAGACCGCAGAACAGACCTTTAAACTAATGCAGACTCCAGACCTCCTGAACAGTGGTCTCCAATCTGTGGCTCTCCAGTTGTTGCAAAACTACAACTGTCAGTCTGCCTGGATAGTAGTAATTTCCCAACAGCTGGAGAGCCACAATTTGTAGACCATTGCCCTAAACTAACACAGACCCCCAAACCCGTCGTCCTAAATAAATACTGACCCAAACGAGACCCCCTAAATACAGATCCTAAATTAGACCTTTCAAAGGAATACATACCTGAGACCAATAAATGCAGACTCCCAGATCACCTAAATACAAACCACCAGAACACACCTTCTAAATTCATACAGACCCCAAACCAGCCATCCTAAATAACCAAACCAAACCAAACCACCAGACCAAAGCCCTACACAAAACCAGATCTGAAACTAGACCGCCTAAACAAATACAGAACTCAGACAAGGATCTCTAAATTAATACAGGCTGCAAATCAGACCCCCTATATACATGCCAGTATCAGCTTTGACAGTATCAAGTATAAATAAATATAGACCTTCAAATCAGACGCCCTAAACAAATACAGGTCCCATACCATAGCCCCTAGATAAATACAGACTCCTTAATAAAAACAGACCCCAGACCACCTAAAGAAATAGAAACCACCACAACAGACCTACAGAAATATAGACTTCAGACAAGACCCCTAAATCAATGCAGACCACAGACAAAGATCTCTAAATTAGTACAGACCACATACCAGACTCCCAGGCCAGACCTCCTACATATACACAGACCTCAGACTGCATCCTCCACCCCCCTCTCAATGGCACCCCATGTAGATGCTGTCCCTGTCTTAGTTGTTTATGAATAACAACAACTTTGGCATGAAAATCATATGGTGGGAGGATACAGAATCTGAGTACAATGGGTGACTGAGCAGGTGAGGACACTGACTTATATTTTTTTTTAGGGGACTCCATGGGCTATCACAACAATATGGTCTTTGCTACACGTGACCGAGACACTCAGCCAAGAATCGTTCCATGTGCCATGTCGTACAGAGGAGCATGGTGGTACAGAAACTGCCACTACGCCAACCTCAACGGGTTATACAATAACAACAAAGACCACCAGGTAAGAGACCGGAGTCATGTTCACCCTCTTCAGGAACATTACCAAAAATACTTTTGAAAACAGCAGTTTTGTTCCTGTATTAAATTGTTTGGAATCACAATGTGTTTGGATCCGCCCTGTCTCTACAAGAACATCGTGTGGCCATTGGGATCCTGAGCTCCAAGACAAATCTTGTAACTATTTACTGAATCTACAAATTCTTATTGCATTACAATAAGCAACTACATTAACAAATAGCCGAGGTCAGGCCATCCATAACTGGCATTTGCTGTGAGGCTTGTTGAGTCTTTCCTGCCCTGTAAGAGTTAAAAAGCGTAAGGTGACACAATACATACCACACACATTGAGGCTCCGCCTGACACAACCTGGTGTCTGCCCCAAGACGGCAATGTCTTAAAAATACTCAACCTCTTCTGAACATGATGAAGATATCTGAAACAGTGCTGGCCTTAGCTTAGATGGCACCCCATGCAGATTTTTCGTTGCCCACTGGTTATAAGAAAAAAAAACAATTTATGTTAAGCTCATAACATAAATACAGCAGCAGGACCAAGCTTAGTACATAAATACAGTACCAGGAACAAACCGATAACATAAAAGCAACACAGTTTCTCACTGTCCTTTAGGTACTTTTTGGCAAACTCCAGGTGGGGTTTTCATGTGTTGTTTACCAAGGACAGGCTTTTTTTCTGCCCACTCTGCCATAAAGCCCAGATTGGTGGAGTGCTGGAGCGAATATTGACCTTCTGGAATTTCTCCCGTTTGCACACAGGATCTATGCAGCTCAGCCAGAGTGACCATTTGGATCTTGGTCACCTCTCTTACCAAGGCACTTCTCACCCAATTACTTAGTTTGGTGGGTCAGTCAGCTATAGGAAGAGTCCTGGTTGTTCCAAACTTCTTTCATTTAAAAATTATGAAGGCCACTGGGCTCTTGGAAGCCTTTAGGCCTCATGTCCACGGGCAAAATTGAACTGTGGAATCCGGGTCGAATGATGCGCAGTTCAATATGCCCATAGACATTAACTGGGCGTCTGTAATTAAATACCTGCGGATGTCATTTTTTCCCGGTGTGCGGATTGCACCCGCATACACCCGCAGCATGCTCCATTTTCTGAGGTTTTCTACACGGATAGCTTCCATTAAAGTCAATGGAAGCCGTCCCATCTATGGCACAGACACTACGTCCATGCCGCAGATCCACGGGAAAGCAGATTTAAAAAAAAAAGCATGGTGCAGAAAGAAGATCCGGCTCCGATGGAGAAGACCCGCACAGCAGCCAGACAGGTGAGTAAATGTCTTTTTAGGCCTCATGGCTACAGGCATGGGTGAAATCTGCTGCGGGATACCACACTTGGAAACCGTGCATGCCCGTGGACTTCTGCAGATTTGTGCCTCCACACAATTCTGTCTCTGGGCTCTGCACCCAGCTCTTTCCTCCTCATGGCTTGGTTTTCACTCTGATATGCATTGTGAGACCTAATGTAGACAGGGGTGCATCTAGTAAAATAATGTCCAATCAACTGAACTTACCACGGCTGACTCCAAGCAAGGTATAGACACATCTCAAAGATTATCAAAGAAACGGGAGGCCCAGAGCTACATTTCAAGTGTCATACTGAAGGGTCGGAATACTTATGTCCATGCAAAATGTTAGTTTTTCATTTAAAAAAAAAATTTAGAAAGATTTCTAATATTCTGTTTTTACTTTGGCATTATGGGGTATTGTGTGCAGAATGATAGGAGAAAACATGTTTTTTTGTATTTGCACAGGGCCACAACATTTAAATGTTAAAAAAGTGAAAGGGTCTGAAAACTTTCCAGACCCACTGTAAGTACAGCACCAAAATCAAGTTCATAACTAGAGATGAGCGAACGTACTCGTTTCGAGTAATTACTCGATCGAGCACCGCGATTTTCGAGTACTTCCGTACTCAGGTGAAAAGATTCGGGGGGCGCCGGGGGGAGGCGTGGCGGAGCGGGGGGGTAGCAGCGGGGAACAAGGGGGAGCCCTCTCTCTCCCTCTACCCCCCCCCACTCCCCGCTGCAACCCCCCACTCACCCACGGCGCTCCCCAAATCTTTTCGCCCGAGTACGGAAGTACTTGAAAATCGCGGCGCTCGGGCGAAAAAGGGGCGTGGCCGAGTACGCTCGCTCATTTCTATTCATAACATAAATACAGCACCACAATCAAGCTTAGCACAGAATTACAGCACCAGAAACACACAGATAGCATATAACCAGCACCAGACCAAGCTTCTTATATACAAACAGCACCCAAACAAAGCTCATAACAGAAATACAGCACCAGAACCAAGCTCAGTACACTGCTACCAGAACCATGCCATGCATAAATACAGCACAGAATCAAATACAGCAGTAGAGCAAAATAATTATGTTGCAAAGGCATAGATTGGCTGACAGCAGCACTTCTAAAACATTAAAGAGGAGGACACTGAACCAGGAGGAGGGGGATTTATGTAGCTGCACAACACGCTGCCACATGGAGGAAAAGATCATCTGCCCTGGCGGACCTAAGGCGGGTCAACCTACATCTGCCCTGGTGGACTCCCTATAAGTTGGTGACGGGCATCCTCTGTAACCGCATGAATTGCACATTACTAAGGCCGGCCATTATCTGAAAATGGAGATTTCTGGAAGCCAAGATGACAAACATTTCTTCCATGATGTTTCTTTTCTTCTGGGCTGAATGCCCCAAATCCACCCAGGCAAGGACTCTTTGATTTGATTTGTAGATCACACAAAGTGATGAATAGTTTTGCGGTGTGACTCATTCTGTTTAGCCTACATCCAATGTCCCATGCAGTTGCGTGACACATAAATCTACATATTAACCATTTTTATTTGAAACACCCCTTGCTGTAGTCCATTAGATCATAGAGGATGTAAGTAAAAAAATGTCTTTTCTTCATTTTGTAGGGCATAAATTGGAAAACTTGGAAAGGTTTTGAGTTCTCCATTCCCTTCACTGAGATGAAAATGCGCCCTCGGGGAGTGGGCAACAGACAACGACTCTAGATATAGGACCTTCTCTCTGGAACCACTAAACTGAAAACTGGAAGCAATGTGACACCTCCTGCAACCTTAACATACAATTCATCCTTCTGGGATACTCAAACTCGGCAGAAAATCCAGACGTTTCAAAATCAGAGCAGACTCGCTTTATCATGGAAAATATTATATTATTGCAATAAAAACATAGAGACAATGATTGCAGGAAGGAGAAATCTGGAATCAAAGTCAGGAATATAGATACAGAATCAACCAAGGGTTAAGGAAATGCAAACAAAGTGGAACAATGGCGTATAGAGATACCTCATTCTGGTCACCGAGAAGGAGCCTTGCACAGGTTCTTGCCACCCAGTAACAAAGGGGATGGCACCAACCAAGGCTGGGCCCCCTCTCGCCAAGGGCTCATCACAGTCACATGGTCTGTTTCTGTGTAGCATGGACAATGAAGGATGGGTTAGTACTATAGAATGTTAGGAGTTCTCTAAGGTGAAGAAGAAAACAATAGTAAGCTGATTGGCTAGAAGTATGTGTCAAAGTCCAGATATTGTGGATGTATATAGATGTAAATGCAATTTTATTAGTTGTAGAGTTTAAAAAAAAAAAAGAGAAAAAATACAAATTGTCATCAATAAAGTATAAAAGAGCAACTTTGGCATCGGGAAAGTTGTAAACAGGGGCTGCAACCTCCATGATGAGGTCTGGGTAAGAGGTGCGTGTCACAGCATCAATGAGAAAATGGTGGCGGGAGTAGGGCCCTGGTTCTTCCTTATGCCTGCCACCAATATATAGATAGATATATATATAGCAAAATGGATACACTGTCTATTTTTATACAAGCACAGAGTTGGAGGGATGTTATGGGAGAGAAGGGATGCTGAAAGTCTGTTCTGCAAATCGCTTCAAATAAAATCTGATGGGACATGATGATGATGCCTTGTGTGTGATGTGACGTCAAAACCAAGTGTGTACTGTGACACTCAACAGGTGGCGCTGCAGAGGTATTGTTCCATCTCCCTTATTTGCATATTACCCAGAGGAGCATGAATGGCCTTATAAGTCTCCTCACTCCTTACCTTCTAGGTGCTCTCCCTAAGGAGAAAATATAGCGTTCCTGAGAATGCACTCAGAGTCACAAGTGAGATCTGAAGCTGTAGCTAACATTTTGTTCAATCGAAGCCCAAAATTAGGCAAAAATGTGTACAGGAAAAAAATGGAGCTGAAAGGGGCCATATGCGGTGCTCAAACAGTCCTGTAGAAGACAAGCACCCCATCTAAGTCATCTAGACGTATGTGCAACTGAAGGGAGGGAGGGAGGGAAATGAAGAGTAGCATAACCATAATACAGCACTATTACTGCAATTGAATAATGCAGTGCTGAAAACTGTAACAGCACCATACTGTGCAGGCATAATAGCGTCATCCTGTGAGCACATAGTGCCATATAGTACTCACATATACACCAGCTTATTCTTCTCTAGTGATCTAGAGAAGGGTCCTTCCTCATTATCACTCAATATTAAAGTTAAGCAAACACAGACAGACTAACCCGGTTTCTGGTTGAACTTTGCTAAAAGTTCGCTTCAGTGCGAACCCAAGGCTCAGGCGATTCAACTCTGCTGAACCCACTTCATCTTTTTCCTTCTTTCAAAAAAAGAAGAGAAAAGGAGGAAGAAGAATGAAAAAAAGAAGAAAAGAACCTTTTTTTTTCCCTTTGTCTTTTTTCTCCTTCTTTTCATCCTCAGTTTTTTCTTTTGTCTTCTTTCTTCACTAACCTTGCCTTAAAGTGACCCTCCAGGCCTGGACAAAACAAAGATGGCCAAACCGTTTGTGACTACCTGATACACACTGTGCATGTATGTAGTCTAAGACACTACATGCTGCTCTAACTGGCCAATGCTGCTCACATGGGCAGTACTGGGCAATCAAAACAGGTTCAGTGGTTAATGATGCATATTAATGCACAGTCTGGTCAGAGAAATGGTTCGTCCATCTTTGTTTGTCCAGGAACGGAGTGTCCCTTTAAAAACTGCTCAAATGTAGTTAGATACAATCCTAGGTTCTTAGACTGTGCTATACACCAGTTTTAAGGGTATTGGTCAGTTTTAAGGGTATTGGTGAAGTTCTGGTTCAGTTTGAACTAATTTGGACCAAACCAATCTTTTTGCCCAAATTTAGTGAAGCTGCCGAACCAAACTTTTGAAGTTTACTCAGCGCTTCTCATTATGTCTCGTTGTGATTAAGACTTCTGCCCTTTCATCTCTGCATAACAAAGTCATTGATCATTTCATCTTAAAACACATCTGTGGTTAATTAAGAATAAGCCATAAACAGAAACTGAGTCATCCATTAACTCAGATGTGGGAAGAGTGAAAGTGTCACTGCAGTATAAGTAGGTCCAGAAATCTTCATACCAGAACATAAGCTTTGGACCAAAAATAAAAGCCCCCCTCCAACACAATAAACAACAGTAACATAAACTCTAAAAATAAAAAACACAACAAATTACTTTAGACAAATTAGTAATAACAGCTCAAAAGTCCTAACATCTCAGATTGATGGTGATCTAATCACCATCTACAATAAACAGCCCACCCAACTATTATTGGGTTGATAGGATCACGTACTTCAGTTCTGATAGCAGATGGCTGAGGACAGTTAAATAATCAGGGCAATACATCCTCCAGGACTGGATATTCCATTGAGCAATCACCAACATCCATGACTTTTTATGGGACCTTAAGGAAATGTTAATTCCCAGATAACCCCCATGGAGCACAGCCACAGAGTGTTCCCATTAGAATAAAGGTGGGCGTAAATATTAGATAAATGCTGGACAACCATCTACTGTGTCCCAACTTTGCACTGATGCCATATGTTGGGGTGAAAGAAGGATCGGGCAAGTTATGCCTCCACCGGAGAGGTCTGACATCGGCTCACTCCAGTCTTCCTCTTGAGAACCCTTGCACAGTCGGTCGAGCCAAGTATGTATGGGAGTATCAGAAAGAATATCTGTTGTTCCAGCTAACAACTATCTGAAGCGTAAGCTCAGCTTAAAGGGGTTGTTACACGACAGGTTTTACCGATCATGCAGAAACTGTAGCGGCGAAGTGAATGGCAGCTAATGGTCAAACATGCGCACCACCAGTGTGACCACTGTATATAGCCAAGTTGGCCATCACTGGCGTTCCCATTGAAGTGAATGGAGCGGTGGTGCCCACGCATGGCCATCTACTGCCATGCACTTCGGACTGTTCAACAGTTGCATAACAAGTAAAACCTGGCATGAGAAAAACCCTTTAAGTTACTTTGTGCCATGACAGAGTCAATTAACAATGTCTATGTAACAAAACCAACCTACAACATTCCCCCATAAAACAGACCCAGCCTCCAACAATATAACAGTTGAAGATGGAGGAAATCGTAATTCCTGGTGGCACCACGTGTCTCATAGTTACATGCCGAGTACCCCTATGATACAGAGAGAAGCTATGCTGTAGGTCAGCATTTCTCAACTCCAGTCCTCAAGTATTCCCCAACAGGTTAGGTTTTCAGGATTTCCTTAGTATTGCACAGGTGATATCATTGTCATTGGTGTCTCAGAGGTTACACCAGGTGCCCTCTCTATATCAGGGGGACTTTACTACTTTTAATAAAGGTCCACTTACCTTGGTCTACCATCAGCCGAAGGTCTGAGATGAACAACAATAGTAAAGTAAAGATATGGTCTTGCTAACTTTCTTGCAAAGTTTATGACACTATTTGCATCTTTTCTCTTTCACTACTTCTTTTGAATTTTGGTAAAGACAACAGATGTTCCTCAGGGGGATCACATCAGGTAGTATTACAAGATGACCAGTCAGATGAATGGCCGTCTTTGTAATATAAGGACAGCCAAAGTCCATCTGAAAGGGAGCTGATCTTACAAAGCGGCTCTCCATTCCTTATCATAGAGGTGGGTTCAACGGGTGGCTCTACTCTATGACGTCTATATGTACTAATAGAGCTTATGAATAGGAATTTTATGCAAAACCAAATACGTATGTACAGGGTATTTTTACAGTTTATTACTTTTGCACTATAGAACACTAAGGGGCGATCAAATAACTCTGTATAAATACATTAGCGGACAATACAGAGATCTCTCCCTTGATCTGTTTATACCCAGGACTGCGTCGGTAACAAGGGGGCATCCTCTACATCTAGAAGAAAGCAGGTTTCATCACCAACACAGAAGGGGGTTCTTTACTGTAAGATCAGTGAGACTTTGGAACTCTCTGCCTGAGGACGTGGTGATGGCAAAAATCATCCATAGAGGTTTTTAAGAGGGGACTAGATGTCTTTCTGGAGTGCTATGATGTTACAGGATATAAACATTAGGTGACCAGTGGGTTGTTAATTCGGGTCTTACATTTAGGTAGGAACTATCAAAGGTTGATTCAGGGATTATTCTGTCTGCCATTATGGAGTCGGGAAGGAATTTTTCCCCCAAATGGGCTAATTGGCTTCTGCCTCTTGTTTTTTTTTGCCTTGCTCTGGATCAACAAGGAGGTTGAAACAGGCTGAACTAGAAGGACATTTGTCTTCATTCAGCCTAACATACTATGTTACTATTAGAGATGAGCGAGCATACTCGGTAAGGACAGATACTCGAGCGAGTATCATCCTTACCGAGTACCTGCCTGCTCGCCTGCAAAGATTCAGGTGCTGGCGTGGGTGAGCGCTGTGTTGCGTGAGAGGTGAGAGAGTGAGAGTAAGAGAGATTTCCCTCCCATTCCCCCCGCTCTCCCCAGCCGCTCCACGCCCCCTGCCGGCACCTGAATCCTTGCAGGCGAGCAGGCAGGTACTCGGTAAGGATGATACTCGCTCGAGTATCTGTCCTTACCGAGTACGCTCGCTCATCTCTAGTTACTATGTTACTTAACAAAATGATTTGTTTTTGTATCGCCATGTTCTGAGACCCATAACTTTATTAGTTTTCTATCTACAGAGCTGTGCAAGGGCTTGTTTTTTTCTGTGAAACGAAGTGGACAATTCTATTGGCACCATTTTGGGATACTTTTAATTCTTTGCTCGCTTGCATCTTTTATTTTGTTGTGAGCTGGTGATGGTCCTATCAGGGGCTGGCTGGTAAATTTTAGCCTGGGGGGTCAAGCAAACAGCTATGGCCCACGAGTAGTAGCTGACTCTGGTCACACACAGTCAAACCATGCCCACCTACAGCAGCCACTGACCCCACAAATTACTGGCAGTATTATGTGGGCATTAGCTGCTACAGCTGGACAGGGCTTGGCTGTGTGCAGCCAGTTGCGCAATAGGTTTTCAGCCTTCACCAGATTATCTCTTTAATTGATGACACCAGGACGAACCTCAGTGTATATATAGATCATCAGAACTAAGACCTATATGCCTTTTCTATATGACCAGTTTCAGGCAAGCTCATTAAGGATCTATGATGCTGGGAATTTGGGGCAGTAGACCCCCAGTTGGGCTGTGACACTTATCCATATCACATGTACATTTAAGCTAGTCTGAAAATGGCCTGATCGTGATTACAGTAGAACTATCTCCAGTGAACACAGGTGAAGTCTTCTCAGATCGGAGCTCGCTTTCCCTTTTTTATCTCTTTCTGGGTCTAGAACACCATGCAGAATTCTTCCAGTCACAACTGGTTCTGCATGCTCTCCCTATCCTGCTGCTACCTCTAGTGCCCCTCTCATAGTAATAATGACCATTATGTGGCCCCACTTAGTTATGGTGAGTTCTCTATGAGTCCACTTAGTTAAAATGACTGCTCTGTGGTGCCACTTGGTAACAGTGATTCTTCTGTGGCACTAATTGGTACATGTATCTCCTCTCTGGTCTCCCTTGATAATAATGTCCCTTCTGTGGCTGCACTTTGCAATAGTGTCCCCTCAGTGATCCCATTTTGCAATAGTGTCCTTTCTAGGTAATAGTCACCTTCGCTGTGGCTCCATCTAGGTAATAGTTACCTCATCTGTGACCCCATAGTTGCCATAGTCCCGTCCCATCATATGGCCAATTTTCTGGAGATTTGGGGTCTTTTTAGTGTGGTCTGTGCAGGTACAGAACATTAGTGGACATAAATCTACCCCATTGGGGTAGTACATGTGGCTTCTGTGGGCCCTTGGAGAGATGGAGCCCAACCCTGACTCGCTGCATGCTTTTTTTAATGGGTAGTTGGAACTTTACAACAACCTCCTCTTCGCAAGACCAACCTATCAACCCAAGGATTACGGAAAGGAGAGTGAGCGCAAACAAGCACCAAGTCCTTCTGTCCCTGGTGGTTCAGGGTGTGGCAGTATTAACCAGTACCAGGAATGGGCCACATTTTCGTTTTTGCCACTTCAGCCCATTGCTTCTATGTACACCCCTTACCCAAACCGCATTCATCAACAAATTAGACAATGACTACAATGTTTGGTTCTTACAAAGACGCTACTGCTGATATGAATTATCCTTATGTGGTCCATATGTGAGATCTAGGAAAGAGGGTGTCAGCCAAAATGGATATCACTTTTATGAAATATTACATTGAAATATCTTGTTTATTTTGCTCAGAAGCTTTCAAGTCACGCACAATAACAATTACTGGGCTATTAACTGGAGATTTACGGCAGATTGTTGTGTGGTCATTGTTGGCTGGAAGATGAGGTTGATACAATATTATCCATTACTTCAATGTTACTAAGACATGAATCATAATCATGTGCATGTTGTTTTCCGACAAGCATACCTTCCAGTTTACCTCATATGGCGCCTTCCGAAGTATAGATGTGGGACTCCATAAAATAAGTCATCAGTCGCAACTACTACTCTATTCCTGGGAGTATTTGACTAACCGCAGCTTATATCATATGGTCATAGTCTTCTTCAACATATTACTGCTCAGCCCGTAGACCAGCAAATACCTTTAGAGTATAGAGCGAAGCAAGCCATAATGGACTTTGATTTACAATGCAATCAGCATTATCCTGCCATATACAAGATGTCATTGGTGTAAAAACACACACCATTCTACCAAAGGTAATTGGACATCTGAGCAAGAATCAAAAGTAGTATTTTTTTTCAATGTGTAATACTTAATGGGGCCCTAATTGCATCGGCATAGTTTCTACTAATGTTTGATACACTTCAGCTACTCTTGTCCTTCATTCATCCTGCAAATGTCTGGAATGTAGTAGTGGCAAGAACCATAAACATGGAGGTGTAACTTGACATTCTACACAATAATGTGCTGTCGACAATGTGGCAATACTCTGGGAATGGTCTGCAATACTCCCAACAAGACAACGCGCCTTGTCACAAATACAACACTATTTTATGTTGGTTTGAGGATGTGGATGTTCCATGATTGGACTGGTGGCACCGAGTCCCGACCTGAACTCTATTAAACACCTTTGGGACAAACTTGAACGTAGGGTCAAAACATATGAATAGCATCCAACTTTTTTGAAAGAATTAGCCAGACATTTGCAGGATGAATGGAGGGAAGGAGTAGCTTAAGTGTAACAGATGTTAGTAGAAAGTGTGCCACATAGAGTATCTGCTGTCTTTAGGGCCAAAGGAGTCCGAACTAAGTATTAACATATGGAAATAAATACTACTTTTGGTTGTTGCTCAGGTGTCCAACAACTTTTAGTAGGATAGTGTATTGGTTTATTGCGCAAATTAACAGCCCCTTTATTGGTGACTTATGTTATTGCTAGACATTCTCCGACTGGCCCTCAAAATAGCTACCAGTGACCTTCTACCTCAGGTATGCTACTGATTCTGTAAAGGCAGCTTCATTTTTATTACTATTGGTTCAAAACATATAATGGTCACCGGTTAGCACATATAGGTCCCCTTTGATTTGAGTGCCTGTGCCCTGACGTCCAAGAATTGAAGGCTTGTGATTTATTTTGGCTCAGCAGCAGTGAGGTTCAGAAGATTCATAATAGAGAAGAGTATATGTGACAATTAGTTACCTTTAAGAAAGCTTACAAACATGTCAGGCTCCACCTCCTTTAAAGGTTCTTTTTACAACCACATTGTTTTTTAATTGTGCCAATAAAAAAGGATACTTGAAGCACTTTTGCATAAGCTCTTAATTAAATATTTCCTATCACATTTGGTCTCCGGTATAATGCAGACCTATGCATCTCCATAGTAACAGACAACAAACCCGTTTTACTTTGATACTACAGTCAAACTTTCTGCTATCTGTTCATAACTTAATGCTAATGTACAATCTGTAGGTTACGAAGAAGTAGGACCTGATTATGCAGAGAGTTTGCTGGGTGCCTTACCATAGAGATGCATAGGTCTGCACAGGAGCTGTAGTAACAAAACAATTGGGCATTTTTATATCAAAACCTATTGCAAAGTTGCTTCATTTGTCATTTTAGATGCACTGACAATTTATTTTTTTTAAATGGTTGCGAAGATAGAAACAGCCTTTAATTGCTTCCCATTATCTCCCCAAGTGTCAGTTGGACACAGCATAGGAGCAAACACATATATCTTATAATGTGTACATTCCCATTTCACAATTTTTGAGCCAATCATGACTGGTCTTCTGTGAGGACGTCGCCCATGTACCATTATAGAGTGAATAAGGGTTTTTCCTAACCATGTCCAATAAATCTATATACTCCTGCTGGATGAAGAGAGATCCCTTATGGGAGTCTGGGCACTTCTCTAGGAAGGGGCCGGATCAAAAAAGGATGACATTTCAGATTAATCCCAAAGTCACCGCGAAGGTCAGGGAGAAGAGATGGTGAGAGGGGACAGAAGACAAAATCTCTCAGGAGATGAGAAAGAAGGTAAAATATTTCCATGCGGGCCATGGCTTCTCCAATGCAGAGTCTTGCACCCATACTGAAAGGGAGGAGCGACCTGGAGGAAAGGCTACCTTCAGAATTGGTCAGGAATCGTTCTAGAAGAGATGAGACAGAGATTCTGTTATTCTCACTCAATGTATTACACTGATAGCATAGATGTTCTTTACATAGTGATAACTCACGGAAAAAAAAGCCAAATATGCATCACCTGATACTGCAGGGCAGGCTCAGTCACTATATCCCCTAGTACAGTGATGGCGAACCTTTTAGTGACCGAGTGTCCAAACTGCAACACAAAACCCACTTATTTATCGCAAAGTGCCAACACGTCAGGGGGCGGGGCTTATCACGACATGATTTTACCCCCGTCAATCTGAAAAAGGATAAGTCTGCTTCAAAAATAGACAGGATGTGGATTTGGACTTCTTTTTAGATTAGGAAATACTGCAGAACGTCCTCAGCAGACATTTCTGTGGAAAATTCTGCACCATTTCTGCATCCAAAAAGCAGTCAAAATCTGCACACTGTCTATTTTAAAACAGCCCTGCCCATTTCCGCCACATGTAAACATACCCCAGCGGTAATACTGACACGCCACAGCGGTCCCCTCGCGCAATACTGACACGCCACAGCGGTCCCCTCGCGCAATACTGACACGCCACAGCGGTCCCCTCGTGCAATACTGACACGCCACAGCGGTCCCCTCGCGCAATACTGACACGCCACAGCGGTCCCCTCGCGCAATACTGACACGCCACAGCGGCCCCAGTAGTAATAATGACACCCCACAGCAGCTCCCAGCATAATAGCGACACACTACAGTGGCCCCACGCATAATACCAACACACCACAACGACCCTCCGAGTAATAGCGACACACCACAGCGGCTACCCGCATAATAGTGACACCCCACAAAAGCCCCCACAGCGGCCCCCAGAGTAATAGCGACACCCCACAGCGTACCCGCAGTCTGTGCTGCAGCCACTCTGTGTCCTGCTCTCCAGCTGCCACCGCCGCTCCCTCCACTGGCAGTGGCTGTGCTCATGCCGTCGGCACTCTGTCTCCTGCTGCCGCCGCCGCTCCCTCCAGCGTCCCTGCTCCGTCCGCAGCCGCTCCCCCTGCTCCGTCCGCCGCCGACACTTCCCCTGGTAAGGTCACACACGCCCCCAACCTATCAGAAGCTTGGGGTGTTACATGTCAAACCCCTGTATTATGTCGCGGTGAGCTGCCCATGGTGGCGCGTGCCAGCAGGGAGGGCTCCGTGTGCCACAGGTTCGCCACCACTGCCCTAGTAGCATGCAGACAGCCAGATTGCAATATGAGAGAGCTAAATGTTCAGTGCAGACTTATGTGCAGTCACTCAACTCAACCCAAGATTAGGGAGGGATGGGGGGGGGGGGGGGGTAGGGGCGTCAACTGCAGACGGGCTGCGGCAAGGCCACCACATGTTTCACATCAGCTTACGTGTTTTGGGCCAAAATGCAATCTAACACCCGCATTCATCAGTAGCTTTGCATGCAGTGTGCTATAGATGCTGGGGGAGCCCGGGGTGCCCTGCCAGTGTGGCGCACTGTGGTGATACGAGGCAATCCACTGCTTTGCCAATGGGGGTTGTATTCCTGTATAGTGTCGCACTTATCTAAGGCTGGCATCCTTGGTATTAGTTCACATGTGCAGACTATGTTGTCTGCAGTCACCCCTCCCTTAATCTTGGGTTACGTTGAGTGGCTGCACTGAACATTTAGCTCCCTCATATTGCAATCTGGCTGTCTGCATGCTACTACGGGATATGGTGATTGAGCCTGCCCTGCAGTATCAGGTGATGCATATTTGGCTTCTTTTTCTGTGAGTTATGTCTTTGTACATTTTTTCTCTCACCTCTGTGATTTTCTTTACATAGTGGAGACAAACATTTTGTTGGCTACCAGTGTCCATGTGCTGCAGCCAAAAAAGTTCACTAATTACTACATTCAATATTGAAGCTTAAAATACCTTCAGAATGTTTTTCCATCGTTTGTAAATAGGACATAAGTATTTGTTATAAAATCAGTAATATAACATGCTTATCAGTAGGCACATACCAGGACAGAACTGTTGAGGGTTTTCCCAGATCGTTTCGTCATGATGAGCTGCATAGATATTTGGAATTACAGTGGTCCCTTTTGGAATAGTGAAACCGGCAACGCTGTGTGGGAAATAGAATAAGTGTTATTAATGAGTTAGCAGTAAAATGATATAGCTGTGTGATACTATACTGCGGCAGCATCCCCTCCTAGTTACTATTTTATGGTAGATGGTGACTGAGAAGTTTGTGAACATTTGCAGCGGAAGGGGAACTACAGTCTACTGGAAGGTGAGGAAGATGCCATGTTCACAGTTAAATTGCCCCAAATACCAAAGCCTCATCTATTCACACAGTAACACATAGGACTGAACAATTTGTATTCATCCCATCATACTATACCTGGTGTCCCTAGTGGTAGAATGTGGCACTGCAATGGGCACTACAGGGCGCAGTCTCAGTATCTCTGCGATGGTGGCGCTGAGATACGGCATACTGTTCCGGTCTGAGTATATAGGGTATCGATCCTGCCCCACCACACTTATGATCTCCTTGTGAATTTTCTCCTGAGCCTGAAAGAAGCAAATCTGCTGAGCACCAACGATTTCCTTATGTATTTTGTGTATGCACTAATGTAAAATAGGACCTTGCCGGTTGTAACCTGAATAAGAGCGCTTGGTTTGAGGCTCTAACTACCAATGCAGCAGCCATAGTGGGTAGCAGAGCAATGGTTCCTGGCATACAAGCTCCTAACACTGGCCACCATTACAAACCTGGTGCAGTAGTGCTCAGAAGTTGAGAGGAAGTCAGGAGTGCTAAGTAAATAGGTGTGCGTGTGGGAAGGGGATTAGGGATCTGGTCTGGAATCTGTGCCATCTTTGGGGACTGGCCTGGGGTGTGAATCACTTTAGGGATCTCATCTGTATTTGAGTTAAATGAGCGTTCCACAATAGACATTTGTGGCATATCTACAGGATATGCCATAAATGTCTGATATGTAGGTCCCAGATGGGGGACACACATCTATGTGGAGAAGAGGGGGTCCATCAACCCCCTGGTGATGCAGCCACCACATCCAGGTGAATTATAAATGAAAAGGTGGAGGCACATGTACACAGCTCTTTCCATTCATTCTATGGGCATTAAAAAGAATAAGTTACATTCATACCGGGAATACCCCTTTAATTTGAGGGCAATATCGGCCTTAGGCATGATAGTACTATGTGCTAAGTCAGGGGTGTCCAACTCATTTTCACCGAGGGCCGCATCAGCCTTATGGCTGCCTTCAAAGGGCCGATTCTAATTCTAAGACAGTATACTAAAAGTGAACCCCATGGTGGCCCGATTGGTAATAAGGTCCTGCATAGTGTCCAGTAGCACACACTATTATACATACATATATACATACATATTACATACACGCACAGGCGCACACCGCTGGGAACACACACGCACAGGCGCACACCGCTGGGAACACACACGCACAGGCGCACACCGCTGGGAACACACACGCACAGGCGCACACCGCTGGGAACACACACGCACAGGCGCACACCGTTATGCGCACACACGCGCACAGGCGCACACCGTTATGCGCACACACGCGCACACCGTTATGCGCACACACGCGCACACCGTTATGCGCACATACGCACGGGCGCACACCGTTATGCACATATACGCACAGGCGCACACTATAATGTGTATATACGCACAGATGTGCACACACGTATATACATACAGATAATTTATATACATACATACATATCTACACAGACATATATATATATATATATATATATATATATACACACACACACACATACATATGCACACAAGGACACTTCTGTATTTTTATACACATTTCTATACTTACCTGCATCCAATATGGTCTCACTGGCAGGTATACCGGCTGCTCTCAGTCCTTCTTGGGGCCCTCCTGCATACTTAAAGGGGTTGTCCCGCGCCGAAACGGGTTTGTTTGTTTTTCAATAGCCCCCCCCCCTGTTCGGCGCGAGACAAACCCGATGCAGGGATAAAAAAAAACAAAAAAAAAACGGATAGTGCTTACCTGAATCCCCGCGCTCCGGTGACTTCTTACTTACCTTGTGAAGATGGCCGCCGGGATCTTCACCCTCGGTGGACCGCAGGTCTTCTGTGCGGTCCATTGCTGATTCCAGCCTCCTGATTGGCTGGAATCGGCACACGTGACGGGGCGGAGCTACGAGGAGCCGCTCTCTGGCACGAGCGGCCCCATTCAGAAGAGAAGAAGACCGGACTGCGCAAGCGCGTCTAATCGGGCGATTAGACGCTGAAAATTAGACGGCACCATGGAGACGGGGACGCTAGCAACGGAGCAGGTAAGTGAATAACTTCTGTATGGCTCATAATTAATGCACAATGTACATTACAAAGTGCATTAATATGGCCATACAGAAGTGTATACCCCAACTTTGTTTCGCGGGACAACCCCTTTAAGCCCCTGATGTCTCCCAGGCCTGCAGCCATGAACAGAGGGAGGGCCGGTGAGAGGAGGTCAGCGCTGACCAGGCTCTCACTCTGCAGCTGCTCCTCCTCACACCAAAGATCATGTTCTCTGCACTCTTCTTCCCTCCTCCGCGGCTGTTGTCAGTCTGTTATCGGCACTCCTCTATTACTGTCTGCACTAGACAGAACAAGCCGATAGAAGATCGCCTACTGACAGCAGCACGGAGGAGTGAGGGAACTTACTGCACAGCCGGCGGGCCACAGAAAATGAGGCGGCGGGCCGGATTCGGCCCGCGGGCCTTGTGTTTGACACCTGTGTGCTAAGTATTACACTGATGTATGATGTGGCGGTACCTCGGGGTGGTGGATAAGGTAGGCCACAGTCCAGGTTAGTACCGATGCTGTAGTCTCGGTGCCTCCAATGAACAGGTCGACCACAGCCATGTGAAGATGCTCCTCAGTGAGATCTGCCGTGTCTCCACCTTCAACATTGGTATTTTCTTTAAGAAAATGCAACATTTCATGCAAAATGTCTTCCTCGGACTCTTCTTCTGGGAGTTGAACCTGTCAAGAGACGGTGCAAATATCCGATTATCATAGGCTAAGTCAATGCAGAACGGTCTGAGGCTCCTCACTCACCTTATGTCTCTCCATCTGACTCCTCACAAAGTTGTCTCTTCTCTCGACAGCCTTTAAGAGATGAGTTATGGATCTGTTTGGGAAGTTCTAAACCAAAGAAAAGGGGAAATTTAACATTTCACCTGCAAAGGTGATAACCTGACCCTGCTGAGAACAGCTGATTGCTGGGCTGATGTCAATCTGATAAAGGGTCGTGTTGATAAGGAGTTTTACCAGTTATACGTACATTGGTAAGTTTGAATAATTCTGTAACAAAATGGTGTACCGTATTTTTCGCTCTATAAGACGCACTTTTTTTCCCCTCCAAAGTTGGGTGAAAAAGTCAGTGGGTCTTATAGAGCGAACGTGCCGAGATCAGACCCGGCCGGAGCTGAAAAGGATCGCAAGTCCTTCTCACTGAGCTGCCGGCCGTTTGCATACAAAGCCGGCACAGCAGTAGAGCAGCGCGGGCGGACAACAGCTGATTGCTGGGGGCGGGGGAGGAGCAGGGAGCAGAGCGGCCGCACAACAGCTGATTGCTGGGGGCGGGGGAGGAGCAGGGAGCAGAGCAGCCCGGCCCATATAACAGCTGATTGCTGGGGGCGGGGGAGGAGCAGGGAGCAGAGCGGCCCGTACAACAGCTGATTGCTGGGGGCAGGGGAGGAGCAGGGAGCAGAGCGGACCCGTACAGCAGCTGATTGCTGGGGGCGGGGGAGGAGCAGGGAGCAGAGCACCCCGTACAGCAGCTGATTGCTGGGGGGCGGGGGAGGACCAGGGAGCAGAGCAGGCCTGTACAACAGCTGATTACTGGGGGCGGGGGAGGAGCAGGGAGCAGAGCAGCCTGGCCCATATAACAGCTGATTGCTGGGGGCGGGGGAGGAGCAGGGAGCAGAGCGGCCCGTACAACAGCTGATTGCTGGGGGCAGGGGAGGAGCAGGGAGCAGAGCGGACCCGTACAGCAGCTGATTGCTGGGGGCGGGGGAGGAGCAGGGAGCAGAGCACCCCGTACAGCAGCTGATTGCTGGGGGGCGGGGGAGGACCAGGGAGCAGAGCAGGCCTGTACAACAGCTGATTACTGGGGGCGGGGGAGGAGCAGGGAGCAGAGCAGCCCGGCCCATATAACAGCTGATTGCTGGGGGCGGGGGAGGAGCAGGGAGCAGAGCGGCCCGTACAACAGCTGATTGCTGGGGGCAGGGGAGGAGCAGGGAGCAGAGCGGACCCGTACAGCAGCTGATTGCTGGGGGCGGGGGAGGAGCAGGGAGCAGAGCACCCAGTACAGCAGCTGATTGCTGGGGGGCGGGGGAGGACCAGGGAGCAGAGCAGGCCTGTACAACAGCTGATTACTGGGGGCAGGGGAGGAGCAGGGAGCAGAGCAGCCCGTACAACAGCTGATTGCTGACAGTGTGATAAAGATAGCATGTCCGCTCCACACCAGCACCCATACAACAGCTGATTAGTGAGAGGGAGCTGCTGCTCCCCCCTGCCTCAGCAGTCAGCTGTATGTACAGACACTCACATCTGCCAGCTACATAGGAGAGGGAGGGGCAGAGGGAGAAAGAGCTGCCTGTATGGTGTAGATATTTGTGCCTAGTTATGCATAACCATAATGATACATGCCATGCAGGGTTCCTGGAAAGTTGGGTGACAACTAATGGAATCATTACATTGTCACTCAGCTCTTCCAGGATCCTGAATGCCAACTGCAGAGTTTTGCAAGCATGCATACCACAAGCATTGCCATAACTATTCAACGTGGGATTCAGGGCTCCTGGAAAGCTGGATGACAAGTAATGAGATCACCATTACATTTATACTCAGATTTCCTGGATCCTGAATGACAGGTTCACCTAGTGGTATATACTTCATTACCAGGCGGTACTACTGCTGTTTATTTCTCCTGTAATACCTCCCTCACTGCCTGGTCTGGGGAGTTCAAAATATTTTTCTCCTATTTTCCTCCTCTAAAACCCAGGTGCGTCTTATAAAGCGAAAAATACGGTAATTTATTTTGTATTTTAAATTCTATACCACCTTTAACCCCTCAAGGACAAACCCATTTTTTTCATTTTTGGTTCACCGCCCCCACTTTGAAAAAAAAAATCATAACTTTATCTTGCTGTAACCGTCTGAGGGCTTGTTTTTTGTGGGACGAGTTTTTCCAATCGCACTATTTAATATAACAATGTACTACAGAAAAAAAAAAAAAGAACGTAAAACTTTCTCAGCAGAGTGAAATGGAAAAAGACGATTGATAAGGGACTTGTTGGTGGAAGACAGCCATGTTACCATTAGGCCCACTGTTTTTCTTGAATAACGTTGTTGATTATACTGCAGTGATGGATAGTTTTGAAAGTGATATTTCTCTCCTTGCCTGAATACGAGTCTCTAATAAAAATACATTTTAAACAAAAAAAAAGACAATTGCATCATTTTTTGAAGGGCGTTCTTGTTTTTACAGCGTACACGCTGCAGCAAAAACCAAATGAAACTTCATTCTGTGGGTCGTAGTGATTGTGATGATACCAAATTAATAACAGGTTTGTTTTTTTTTAAATAAAATACCTTTATTAAATTACTTTCTGCCATCATAACTCTTTTATTTTTCTGTCAATTGGGTTGTATGTGGGCTTGATTATTCACAGGACAATCTGTGGTTTCTACAGGAACATTTTGGGGTACGTACAACTTTATCACATTTTATGACATTTTTTTTCCTAGAGATGGGGTTACCAAAGAAGTACAGCTCTAGTGGTTTGTATTTTTTTTTTTTTTACGGTATTCACCTTGCAGGATAAATAATGTGCTATTTTAATAGAAAGGACTTTTATGGATGTAGTGATATCAAACATGTACTCTACAATATTTGTTTGGATTTTTTAAAATTAAAAATATGCAAATTTTTATTTTCATATTTTGTAGCTAAATAAAACTTTCACTTTTTTTAGTCCCCTAAAGGGACTCGAACTAGTGATCGTTCAATCACTTATATCATATACTGCGGTACTTCATCATATGGTATTTCTGCAGGCATTCTATTATGCCAGACTACAGGCACATCTTAATAGACACAAATATATGGCATCCCTGGAAGCCTTCACAAGACCCCCTACTGCCAAAATATCCCCTCGGAGAAAGGCTTGTCTGAAATGTGCATCAGGGGTTTTTAACCTCGCTATGGTGGAATTCTGAGTGGCATGGTGTATAACTAAGGTAACCCTCTGACATTAGACTTAATTAGGTCTTCATTTGGATGGAACCAACACAAAATCTAAGTTGTAATGGAAAGGCGTTAACCCACCAAATGGTGGATAGAAAAATGATTGGTGGGTTTCAAAATTACAACTTGGTATTACTTCTGATACTCCGTATTTCTTAATGTCGCACGTCACTTAGGAATACAGTCTGCATGGGGGCTGTTCATGGATTTCCCAAAAACCGGAACCCCAATTAGATATCTGTAGTTTTATTAATATAATGACAGAATTCGACCAGAGATACTCAGGTTGCGGAAACGTGATGTTCAACCTGAGGAAGTGAATATCTCTGTCAAAAATACTGCCTAATGGGCTGAAAAGTTTTTAACAGCTCAAAAGGACAGTATGTCAAGGAAATTGATTTTAGTCAATTTTTATTCCTTATGGCCAGTACTCCTACTCATGGCGACAATGTTTGAGCAGAAACTTTCAGATTGCAAGAAAGTGATATTCAACCTAAGAAGATAGTTATCTCTGTCAGAGCTTGTTGCCTAGTGAGCTAAGACTTGTGAACGGCTCAAAAGGACAGTGTGTCAGAGATTTTAATTTTGTCAATGTTTTTTACTCATTATAAACAGTACTCCCACTCTACGCGTTTCACCACTGAGTGTACGTGGATCCTCAGGAGACTTAGTACTTAGAGAGTAATAATAACAACAATAATGTTTACAGAGTTATGATGGTAAACAATTAGGGTATCACTCCATAGATAGAGTATCACTAAAATATTTAATCCTCAATCAGGAAATGAGCTCTTAGCGTTCAATTTGAGCTAGTAGGGTTTAACCTCGGTGAGGGGATAGATAAAGATTGTAGGTACGAGGTTCATTTCTTTCAAATGTTAAACCCTTCTTCTCTATCAATCCTACTTTCAATAGTCCCATGCCAGGTGTAATGGTCAATAGGATCTCCTTACAATGAGAGTAGGGATAAAGAGTACTACATGCATGAGATTACTGGGTTTGGAATTTTGGTCTGGAGGTAATAACTCTAACAGATCCAAATCCCCTATAAATGAGTGAAGGAGGTTTCAAGTCCTAAAGTCCTTAACTACTCATGCAAATACAAGCAATGAGGCCGTTAGCATAGCAGGACAAGGAGTCAATCCTCCCTAGGTACAGAGGAGTATTTTTCCCTACACCCTCCTTTCTTTTTTCTATCTTTTTTCCCCCTTTTCCTCTCTCCCAGTAAGCTCAAGGTTACTGCATGGACAGCAATCCCTACAGAAAGATAGAGTGCTCAAGAGGTCAGAGCATGACATAGGTTAGTTCCCATCGCCTTGATGGTAGGCTAGGGAACTACCATCAAGGCGATGGGAACTAACCTATGTCATGCTCTGACCTCTTGAGCACTCTATCTTTCTGTAGGGATTGCTGTCCATGCAGTAACCTTGAGCTTACTGGGAGAGAGGAAAAGGGGGAAAAAAGATAGAAAAAAGAAAGGAGGGTGTAGGGAAAAATACTCCTCTGTACCTAGGGAGGATTGACTCCTTGTCCTGCTATGCTAACGGCCTCATTGCTTGTATTTGCATGAGTAGTTAAGGACTTTAGGACTTGAAACCTCCTTCACTCATTTATAGGGGATTTGGATCTGTTAGAGTTATTACCTCCAGACCAAAATTCCAAACCCAGTAATCTCATGCATGTAGTACTCTTTATCCCTACTCTCATTGTAAGGAGATCCTATTGACCATTACACCTGGCATGGGACTATTGAAAGTAGGATTGATAGAGAAGAAGGGTTTAACATTTGAAAGAAATGAACCTCGTACCTACAATCTTTATCTATCCCCTCACCGAGGTTAAACCCTACTAGCTCAAATTGAACGCTAAGAGCTCATTTCCTGATTGAGGATTAAATATTTTAGTGATACTCTATCTATGGAGTGATACCCTAATTGTTTACCATCATAACTCTGTAAACATTATTGTTGTTATTATTACTCTCTAAGTACTAAGTCTCCTGAGGATCCACGTACACTCAGTGGTGAAACGCGTAGAGTGGGAGTACTGTTTATAATGAGTAAAAAACATTGACAAAATTAAAATCTCTGACACACTGTCCTTTTGAGCCGTTCACAAGTCTCAGCTCACTAGGCAACAAGCTCTGACAGAGATAACTATCTTCTTAGGTTGAATATCACTTTCTTGCAATCTGAAAGTTTCTGCTCAAACATTGTCGCCATGAGTAGGAGTACTGGCCATAAGGAATAAAAATTGACTAAAATCAATTTCCTTGACATACTGTCCTTTTGAGCTGTTAAAAACTTTTCAGCCCATTAGGCAGTATTTTTGACAGAGATATTCACTTCCTCAGGTTGAACATCACGTTTCCGCAACCTGAGTATCTCTGGTCGAATTCTGTCATTATATTAATAAAACTACAGATATCTAATTGGGGTTCCGGTTTTTGGGAAATCCATGAACAGCCCCCATGCAGACTGTATTCCTAAGTGACGTGCGACATTAAGAAATACGGAGTATCAGAAGTAATACCAAGTTGTAATTTTGAAACCCACCAATCATTTTTCTATCCACCATTTGGTGGGTTAACGCCTTTCCATTACAACTTAGATTTTGTGTTGTGTCCTTTGTTGTGCCCAATCGTGTTTTTTAGATAAAACTTAATAAAATTTATTACTTTTAACCAAGTCACGTCTGTGAATAGGGCTTTTTCAAATTTTCAGTCGACTTGTGCTGCCCTCTCTGTGAATACAGGTCTTCATTTGGAAGTTTAGATAAAGGTTACATATGTGTCCTGCAGTCTCATGTTACTGCTGGGAGCCTGAGGACAGTGTGCTAGACATTGGCTATACCCTGATATAGTATCTGTATGGATATCTGACTTTAATCTAGATATGGAGGGATATGTTTACATGCCTTTGACATATGTGTATTTTTTGAGCAGCACAGATATATATTTGCATGTATACATATGTTCTCAGTTATTTCCCACCTGTGTGCAATATTTTAAATAGTTTTTATATTGGTTTTTTTTTTACCTTTTTTGCTATGCAATTGTCTATATACACAGTAATAAAAAGGAAATTCTTATTAAGTCCTGTACTCCATTCCTTCTTTTGTTTTTGAAAGTTTATATCTAAGGAGGGACTGTTTGCGATTATTGGATGTAGGTTATAGGTAATAACTACCTTAACGTGGTTTATTATGATGTCCTGTCATTTCATTGAATTGCCCTCAGAATTGACAGCAGCATTTAAACAGTTAACAGCCACAATCAGAGTTATCCCTGATCGTGGCTGTTGCGGCCAGGTGTTGCCCATCAAGGACAGCCAACACATGCCATGTATGAAGCGGGTTCTGCTGCCAAGCCTAATCTATCAATCCCTCACACATCCGCTCTATATGCACAGCAAGTGTCACCGAAGGGTTAAGATTTCAGCTTGTTGTCAGTGAACGGGAACGTTCCTATTAACATCCAGAGAATGAAAAGCTAATGACGAAGGTTGGTCGCAGCTTTCTTTTTATTTATCCTATACAAGGACAAATCCGGTTCCTCTCGGTGATACTAGTACAGGTTTCATTGTGTTCTTACCCTCAGGAATGGGATAAAATCCAGGATGCTGACAGCCGGAGCCTCAAACAGCTTGACTATAGTAACAATGCATCGGTGGATGTCCTGGAACGCCGGGTCTGACAGCTTGTACTAGGAGACATAAGATACAGAAACATAAAGGAAGGCCTGCAAAGTAACAGATCGTCCAGCTTCATTGGCTATAAGGGGTCTGAGCAATACAAGGACTGCAGATACGCCTGTCTGAATGGCCCTGACAATTGTACTAAAGTCTATTCAGTGGATTCATCTGCTTCTGGGAAAGCTGGGTGACAACCTACTGGATGTGCCGGAAATTACAGCATGAGGGAAGTCACCCGGTTCTCCTAGGCTCCAAAAAGGCACACGTCTCTACACAGTGATCGGCTTAAAGAGGGCATTTAACCCCTTATATTGATGACCTATCCTTAGGATCAGTCATCAACAATTGATCTGTGAGGGTCTCACTCTTGGGACCTCAGTTCCTGTACTCACTGGCAGAGGGGCCAGATCAGATGTCCACCTTAGGGTCAGAGCTAGAAGTACAATAGGATGTACTGATTCCAATAAAATCAGTTGGGAATGTACCTTCTATTGCCCTTCCAGCTCTGACTCCAATGTGGACAGAGCTTTCTACATCTAGCCCGCTGCTTTGAGTGCGAGGGGCTGAGATCAGCTGATTACTGGGGGGACATCAAGATCAGCAGATCCTTGCAGATCAACTATTGATGACCTAGCCCAAAGAATGCCTGGAATACCCCTTTAAGGATGCTCTCAGACAGGTGGAATTATTCTGCATTCTGCACGTCTCTGTGCAAATTTTGATGCAGACTAGAAATGGCTTATCAGCCTCCAGTTCCACATTAAAATCTGCAATGAGACTTGTTGGTTTTGGGGTGGAATTCGCAACGGAGGAATGAGGAATTTGAACGGATCTGTGCTGGCGATCACAAATGGAGCATCTGGCGCAGATGTGAACACAGTCTTATTTGTACGCTGTAGGATTGAGCTTTGACAGATGACTTTTTTTAAGGTATGTAACTATGAATATTCCTCTATAGATGTAGCAGAGCTCAGTTCGTCCGTTTCTTTTGAGCACTGGGATAACTCGTGATTTTGCAATAAGTTCATTTTCAATTTTAAGGATGCATAGCACATCATGGTATCACGATGACTGTCGCACACTCAGCTCTGCTACACCTGTAGTTGTACAGCAGGAATACAGATATGGAGTAGAATGAAATCTTACTGATATGCCAAATGTCAGCTCTGCGATCACTTTACATGTGCGCAGGGAGAAGTCTTCTGCTACGTTGATTGGATCCCCATTTCTGTCCATAAAGTCCTGCAAAAGAGAAGAAGGGGCCTCAGTATCCCATATGGATTCCTCACTAGAGCTGCTGTGATTGGTGAGGACTCTGGAACCCAATTATCCTATAACCTTTGGTGCCAACTCCCTGGCTGATAAATGCAGTCAAGTCTGCCAACTTCTCTGCCAGGAACGGGGATTGTGCGCCCACTTCTAATTCTACCACCTATCATGATCAATTATTATAGAACTGAGGGACATAGTGATAAGTGGTCCCCACCTGGCACATCTCCTTGGCCTCTGCCACCAAGGTCACCTCCAGCCTCCTTCTCACCCGCTTCTGTAGGGACATGTGAGTGAGACGTCTCTGCACCTTCCAGACAGGCGTGTAATCTCCAAGGGAAAGATCCTTCCCGCCCAGTGAGATCAGATCACCTGCAACGTAAGGTAGAGCGTAAGCCAACGCCAACAATAGTCAACTTACGTATAACGACTAAATCGGAGAAGGAAAGCCATCCAATACCCCAATACAACATGGACCTACCCACGTAGCTCAGTGGTCTGCCGGCAAAGTCAGCCCACTTCTTAATCAGAGCTTCACGGATCAAAGCTGCATTGTTCAATACGACAATGTCTGAAGTGGCGGAAACAGCAGGTCATTAGTATAGGTTGTATCTCTTTAAGCATCGTATGGTGCAGAATGAATGGTGAAAATAGGTTACTGTAACTTTAAAACGACATCTTAAAAGAGTTTTAGCAATAATGCAAAGTTATAGTAAGAACTTTCCCAAAATCTCCCCGACCATCATATACTCACCGTGACCCCAGAAGCTGAGCCGATAGATGGGGCCATATTTCTGGGCCAGATGCATGAAGTGGAGAGGTAGATCGCTGTGCCCCAAATCCAGCAGATTGCCCAAACAAGGTAGAGGTGTGGGGCGAGGAGGGAACTGGTTCTGGCTGAATCCTGAGAGGCGACATTTGATGTGAGAACATCCTACATATAGAAGCAGCAGGATGAGGAGGGATGGGAGCAGCAGCAGAGGGACCATAATGAAGCTTCAGATGGAGGCGGCGGCGGGTGTATATGTATGATGGGGATAACCTTGGGACACACAGGGGGAGGCGAGTGAAGGAGAACAGGCTGCAGGTAGAAGCAGCTGCATCTCACATGAGAAGAATGGACTCTGCCCAAGACTAATAAGTCTAATTAAGGGTTTATTCAGACAGTGCAGCCAAGTCGCATTTTATTAATGTGATTATATCAAATTGCCACGTTTTAGTTTGTTTGTAAAACTGCAGAAATTTCATGGAAATAAAATACAACTTGTTCTCAAAGTCGGACTTCACACAGCGTGACTGTACAGGTTTTCCATCCCACACATGCTGGCAATCCACAGGGGCCAAATCTGCACCTAAATGGTGTGGGTTTGTCAAGAATTTTAACCCTTGCATTCCAAAGACTGAATTCGGCATCAGACAGCTACAGCATAAAAAGGCACGCTGCGAATTTGGAATCTGCAGTCTTTTTCAAAAACCATGAAAGATTACCGTATCTTTTGCTTCATAAGACGCCCCTAAGGTTTTAGAGGAGGAAAATAGGGAAAAAATATTTTGAACCCAGACCAGGACGTGTTGGAGGAATAAAGAGCAGTAGTACCGCCTCGGAATGAAGTATATACACCACTAGGTCAACCTGCCATTCAGGATCCAGGGACAGCTGCGTGTAAATGTAATGGTGATCTTATTACTTGTCACTCAGCTTTCCCTGAATGCCATGTTTGACTAGTTATAGCAATGTAATGATTGCATAACTCTGCAGCTGGCATTCAGAATCCTTGAAGAGCTGAGCTACAATGAAAGGACGATTCCATTAGTAGTAACACAAATTTTCGGGAAAACCTGCATGGCACTTCTGATTACAGTGAGGTATACATTGGTGCCAAGTTGTGCTGAAATGAGCTGTACTTACAGCTCTCCTCCTCTGCTATGTAGCCAGCTGTGTGATAAGGAATGGAGGAGAGCAGTAAGCTGATTGATGGGGGACCAACAGTTCCGGTATTAGTGTTTCTTGACGCCACCAGCAGCTAGGGTTTAGACAGGAGGAACGCCCGTCACACCCCCAGCTCCCGATAGGCTCAAGGCTGGAAGGTCCTTTATTTTCTGCACAGTGCAGGGAGGGCGATGGGGAAGTGGCTCTGGCGGCCCTGCACCGCTCCCTCAGTGACAGTCAGGGCCGCAGCTCCCCCACTCCGTGTGTCGCCGGGCACTGCACAGTGAAGGGAGGGCTACGGGGAAGCGGCTCTGCCTTCCCCACCGCTGGCCTGCAGTCTCCGCATTCCCCTGGCTCCCTCCCTCAGTGAGAGTCATGGCCGCAGGTCCCCCACTCCGTGTCTCGCCGTCCGCTGCAGAGTGGAGGCCGACGGGAAAGCGACTTCCTCTACTGCTGATGGCGAGTGCAGGAAGGCTGACGGGGAAGTGGCTCTGCTGCTCACTCTGTGTTCCCCACCGCTGCAGAATGCTGACAGCCGCCCAGGAACTTCGCTGTGCCGCTGCTCCCTCACTGTCCGGATACGCAGGGCACTCCAACGCCGCTAAGCCACTGTTAGTGAGTGCCAGAACCTGACAGGGAAGAGTGGCCGGCCTGTCAAAAAAACTGTATCTGGTCACCACCCACTCTTCCAGTGGCGTCAAGATACACTAATACCAGCAGTTCCTAGGGGTGGCTGCTATAGAGCTGACCTGCTATCCTAATCAGACAGCAGGGGAGAAAAGCCATCCAAGGAACAGCTGATTAGCTGCTCCCCCGCCCCACTAATCAGTAGGACTCCATTGCTTTTTATGCGGTTCTGGCCGGCAGCTGTGTGAGAAGGACTTGCGATCTTTTTCACACACCTGACGGGTCCGAATTTCGGCATTGTGCGCTTTACAGGACGCATTGGGAAGGGTGCGTCTTATAAAGCAAAAAATAGGGTAGTTGTGAAAAATGTCTGCACCGTGTGATTTATAAAATCTCAATATGGCTTGTACTGAAAATGCTGCAGAGCTTCATAGCATTCCTGGTGCGAGTGAAGCCAGCCTAAGGGCGCCTTGCCTCAAAGCGAGAGGCTGCGAAATGCCGCAGCATTTACAATAATAATAATAATAAACTTTATTTGTATAGCGCCAACATATTCCGCAGCGCTTACATAGACAGGGGGGAATACAGAAAGACAAAATACAAACATTACAGAACCACGGTTACATATAGTAATCAGTTGATGGAAACAATAGGGGTGAGGGTCCTGCTCCAACGAGCTTACATACTACAAGTAATGGGGTGATACAGAGGGTAAAGGGGCTGGAGATGTGCACTGTATGGCGAGGTGGAGAGTGAGCGATATTATACACATAGACAATGGTCAGACATTTAGCCGTGTGACGGCAGAAACGGTGTGACTGCAGGAGCGGTTTATGATGGCTAGCAGGGATTGCAGTCAGTAGGTCAGGGAGCATGTTATCAGGCGCAGTACAGAGAGGTTTGTTTAGGGAATGCGGTGTGCCTCCCTGAAGAGGTGCGTTTTTAGAGCACGCCTGAAGTTCTGCAAGTCCTGGATTGCTCGGGTAGCCTTTGGTAGTGCGTTCCAGAGGACCGGTGCTGCTCTGGAGAAGTCTTGGAGGCAGGAATGAGAAGTTCAAATGAAAGGGGCACTCAGTCTGGTTTCATTAGCAGAGCGGAGAGCCCGGGCTGGTTGATGGATTAAGATGAGGGAGGCGATATAGGGGGGCGCTGCACTGTGGAGGGCTTTGTGGATGAAGGTAGCGAGTTTGAATTGAATTCTGTATTTAACGGGCAGCCAGTGCAGTGACTGGCACAGGGCAGAGGCGTCAGAGTACCGGCTGGACAGGAAGATGAGCCTGGCTGCCGCATTCAGGATGGACTGGAGAGGGTAGAGTCTGGTGCAGGGGAGGCCGATCAGCAACAAGTTGCAGTAATCGAGCCGGGAGTGGATGAGGGCAACAATAAGCGTTTTTAACGTCTCCACAGTGAGAAAAGAGCGGATTCTTGCGATGTTCTTGAGGTGTAGCTGACATGTTCGGGCCAGAGATTGGATGTAGGGGGCAAAAGAGAGATCAGAGTCGAATATGACCCCAAGGCAGCGGGCGTGTTGTCTAGGAGTTATGGTGGCGCCACACACTGAGATGGAGATGTCAGGATGAGGTCGGTTAGTGGAGGGCGGAAATACCAGTAAGTCAGTTTTAGAGAGGTTTAGTTTTAGGTAGAGAGAGGACATAGTGTTAGAGACAGCGGACAGACAGTCGGTACAAGCCATGTTGAGATTTCTAAAATCTCCTTCACCTGCAGCGCAAAATAAAATTGAAATACAAGGGTTAAAATCCATAACAGATCCGCATGAAAAACTGCAGCCAAATCCACATCATTTAGGTTTCAAATTTTGCCATTGCAGATTCTTGGTGTATTTGCTTTGGGTAAGGCAGCCTTCGGGCTTCTTCACATTAGCATAGATCGCCCCGTTTTCACGGCCAGATGATATGTGCTGCCCATCTGATGCATTAGTTACCAATGCATCAGTTCAGATGGGCATATTCCTGATGTGTAAAAATGGTCAGCCGGCAAAGAAAGGGCATACGGTGCACATTCTGGACGGATGTTTTTATGCTGGCCAGAAAAGATAGTTCTGGAACTGTGTTCAGCTGCAATACGGTGGCCACTGCCATAAACTTCTATGGTTGCAGCTGCAGACGGTAGTTTAGCAGAGTCACTGCTAACCTCTCTCCCCCTTGCTAGCTGTCTTCAATCAGCAGGGCGGAAGCTAGTATGCTAAAATCCCGCCACCTTGCCAGCAGCTCCCATAGGCTGGAGCAGAGACGGGGAGGGACTAGGTCTGCTAAACCCCCCCCCCCCCCTCGTAATAAGCTGGCAAAAGGCGGAGAGGGGGCCGTATTTAGCAGAGCTAAAACTCCCACCCCCTGGCCGATGGTACCCCGGGGCTACAGCATATACGCGCCGCAGCCTTGGCTGTCTAAATGGGTGTTAAAACAGGAGTTTTAACCAAGTCACGTCTGAGTCTCATTCACTGGATTTTTGGTCGTGCTGTGGCCAGCCGAAAATAGTCACACCCGTGTGAATGAAGCCTTAGGGTGTCTTCACACAAAATTATATTGGCTGCTGACTTTCCACAGTAAAAAAATTGGCAGCCACTACACTGCAAATCTGCAACAGCCAAATCTACAACTAAGGCCTCATGTCCATGGGCAAAAGAAGAACTAAAATCCGCAGAGGATTTTAACACTTCTCTTGCCCGCGGATCCGCACCCCATAGGGATGCATTGACCACCCGCGGGTATATAAATACCCGCGAATGGTCAATAAAAGTGATTTTTTTTAAAATGGAGCATGAAAAAATCTGGACCATGCTCCATTTTCGTGCGGGTCTCCTCCGCGGGGACAGCTCCCGCGGGCTTTTATTGAAGCCTATGGAAGCCGTCCGGATCCGCTTGAGACCTAAAATAAGAATATACTCACCTGCTCCGGATCTTCCCTTCGCCGCGGCTTCATCTTCTCTCCGTCGCGGCCGGATCTTCTTTCTTCGGGCCGGCGCATCGCGAGGCACGCAACCGACGTGCCCTGCGCATCCGCCGAGCCAAAGAAAGAAGATCCGGCCGCGACGGAGAGAAGATGAAGCCTCGGCGAAGGGAAGATCCGGAGCGGGCGAGAGGTAAGTTAATTCTTATTTTAAGCGCTCATGCCCGCGGGGCAGGAGGGACCCGCTGCAGATTCTCCATGTAGAATCCATAGCGGGCCTGATTTTCCCCGTGGACATGAGGCCTAAAGGATTCAAAGATTTTGGTGCCGATCTGCTGCAGGTTTGCATTTCAAAAGGCTGAAACTTGTCAAAATCCACATCATAAACTGGCATTCTGTGGATTTAGACCCTGCAGCGCGTTTCACATACACAGCAGATACTGCGCCGAATTGTTCCGCTCCATGTGGAGATTGTTTTTTTGTCTAAATCTCGTCCATGTGGCTTGTACTGTAAAGGTTGCAGAATTTCTGCAGCATTTCCGTCCCGTCTGAAGGCACACGTCGGATAAAAAAGGTTCACAAGTAACTAAACTGCTGGTGAAATTCTCCTACTGCAGACTTTAAATAAATAAATAAATAAATAGTTATATATTCAGTACTGCGAGTCGATTGCTGCTACACGTGGGTCAGATTTCTTCCATGACCGATACTATAAGGATTGTGGATTTTCCCTTCCCAAGTCCACATGGACCATCTGTAACATTTCCACCAGGTGTGCATTTAGTATAAACAGGAAAGATGTGCGGCTTGTCATCCAAAATGGAATACCTTGCCCACAACCGGGTCACCAGTGCAACAACGTCTTCCTGATTAGACTAAATTCACAGAGCCGAAACGCTGCAGTTTGTTTTTTATAGCTTCGTACTGATTTACGTTACCGATAATGCCGTGTGGTAAGAGGGCCCTTTAAATGGCAAGCTTTCTTCTCACAACCCACAATCGTGGGCCATGACCTTCGTCTGTGCTTTATCGCTTCATCTAATGAATAATGGGGGTTGACGTGACTGTCGACCTTGGACAGACCGAGAAGATGGATTCTGAGCCCAGAATGATAAGTCAAGGCGAGATGGAATGCGGGATAAGAGAAGACCGCAAACAGGCAGTGTTGTATATTACACTAAACAGACACTTTATTAGAGACGCTATCTAGAAGCTTGTTGGTCTTCAGAACCGCGCAGTTCTTTGTTGCGTAGATTCCACTAGGTGTTGAAGGCATTTTGCTGAAATATTGGCCCATGTGGACAGGAAGTTTATTTTAGGCGCCACAAGGTAGATGGAATTGTCAGGTCCTGATCAGCTGACAGAAAGGGAGTCAAATTCATGCTGCTTGTGCCAAATTCTAACCTCCCAGCAGCACGGTACAACAGAAACCTTGATTCATCTCACCAGGCGATGTTTTTCCACTACTTAGTGACCCAATTTATGCTCTTTTACCCACTGGACTCTTGCTTTTGTGCATTTCCTAGACCCAATGGCACTGGAACTGGCGAGCTGTGCATTCGGATAATAGTTGGAGCACCAGCATTGTATGAAGCTGCAGTTTGCTGACTGGGCAACACCTGTTAAAAGAATACCTCTGCAGCGCCACCTATTGGAAGGCAGCATCATGACACATTCTTCTGCTGACACTTAAAGGGGTTGTCCCGCGCCGAAACGGGTTTATTTTTTCCAAACCCCCCCCCCCCCCCCCCGTTCGGCGCGAGACAACCCCGATGCAGGGACCTAAAGATGGCCGCCAGCATCTTCTCCCTCCGTGGACCGCAGCTCTTCTGTGCTGTCCATTGCCGATTCAAGCCTCCTGATTGGCTGGAATCGGCACGTGACGGGGCGGAGCTACACGGAGCCCCATTGAGAAGATAAGAAGACCCAGACTGCGCAAGCGCGGCTAATTTGGCCATTAGACGGCGAAAATTAGACGGCAACCATGGAGACAAGGACGCCAGCAACGGAACAGGTAAGTGAAAAACTTTTGATAACTTCTGTATGGCTCATAATTAATGCACAATGTACATTACAAAGTGCATTAATATGGCCATACAGAAGTGTATAGACCCACTTGCTGCCGCGGGACAACCCCTTTAAACTTCTGTGGTGCTTACAATGAGCAAGAAGTCGCCCAGTCATCCAGCTTTAGTGATCTGAAAAACAACGACTAGAGAATACACAAGGACTCCTCACTCACTCGGTGCCAGTCAGGGGCCAGCGTAGACCCCGGCCGGTGCCAGTCAGGGGCCAGCGTAGACCCCGGCCGGTGCCAGTCAGGGGCCAGCGTAGACCCCGGCCGGTGCCAGTCAGGGGCCAGCGTAGACCCCGGCCGGTGCCAGTCAGGGGCAGCATATACACGGACAAACAGTCACCTATAGCTGCTCATTTGAGTGATTTGGGCAACTAATCGGCCAGTATAAAAACAGCTTGCACTGTGTAATCATCCTGTCCTAACTGCAACAGAAATCTGTTCTCTATGTACCAACTTCCTACTGAGCTTCAGTCAATGTGAACAAGCAGAGCTGCAGTGTGAAGCATGAGGGATGGACATAGCACAAGCTGAAACACTCATAAGCTACTAGGTGGATCTCAGACCACCTTACAGCTAACTGTCCTAATTGAGTGGAGATAAAACTATAAGCAGGAGACAATCACCACATTAAATAAAGTTATAAAAACTTTTAGCTTTTATTAACAGAATAAAACATTTCTTTGAATAAAATGCAAATATAAAAACAAGACATTACCAAACAAAACGGCATGAAATCAATAGTCAGGAATTCCCCCTCAGCCAGTCAGAGGTGGCTCTAGTGGTTGAGCGCAGCAGCGCCACCATGTGGTTTTATTACAACCACTACCAATGATTATCTCAGTGAGGGACGTATATTTGGGATTTCACAAGAGCAACCTTCCCGCATCGTGAGATAAACACACAAAACAAACAAAAAAAGTGTGTGGGGGTGGGGGGAGGGTTGAAATATACAGCCATGCTCAAAAAAGCTGTTGTAAGCGCACAGATATGGAGCGCACAATTGTGCATGTGCTCACATGAAGGAGCCATAAGGGTGCGTTAAGACGTAGCAGATGTGGTGTGGCTGCACCTAGGTGATCAGCTGTTTGTCTCAGACCCCGCAGGTCGGCACAATGTCAGGGCACTGAGATCTTTCACTTTCCAGACTACAACTTGAACATAACAGAAGTTATAACATTCTTGTAACAATAAGAACAATCTTGTGGAATTTAAAACTATTCCCATGTGGTCATTGATGGAGTCGGCCGAGGGTCTATCCCTCGCCATCAGTGATGCCACGGATTTTCTGTGCTAGTTGCATATCAACTGGGAAGAGCGTTGCTCTCTTAGCATGAATGCTGCAGAGGTTGGCATCTTGTAGAAGCATTACAAGATAGGCCTCAGAAGCCTGTGGATACAGAAAGACAGAAGAGCAATTAGTCCTTCCTACAGTGACCGATTCCTCTCTAGATCCCTACACAGCTTAAATGAACTGGGCCTGCCTCTGGGACCTTAGGATGCATCCTGCCTATGTCCAGCTAAGCCATATGACTAGTAGACAGGATCCCCCACTGAGGCCCTTCCTTTTATGACCTAGCTTTGTTTTTTTTTTCTTCTTTAAATTCAATAATTTGTATTGAGTGTTTTGACACTCATTCTTAACATAAACTTACATTCCCCCCCCCCCTTCCCACCTCCGCCCCCCCCCTGCATTCCCAACAGTTACATCGGCATGTAACACTATATGCATCAAACATATTAGAGGAGTTATTTCAGTCTATACATAATGTCCTTAGATGAAGAGTCTGGTATTCTGTGGTGTGATCCCTTCTTCCACAGAACAAGGGTAGCCGGCCTGTAGAGCTCCATCAAGTACAGAAGGGGGGGGGGGGGGGGGGGGGGGGGGTCATGTGACCTCCCAGGATTCCCTGCTATGCAGAGCTGGAGGGTCAGACTTAGACCCTGGCAGCTCTGCAGGTGACTAATGTCGCCACAGGGGTTGCTTTCCCCTAAAGTAAAAAAAAAAAAAAAGTGAATGTCCCCCAGAGGTCTTATATGAGGTCATGGGGGACATAGATAGTAAAAAACACAATTACATAAATAAGTAAAACAAGAAAACAGAATAAAACACTACATACATAAGAAAGAGAATAACACAAAGCAGACGCCAGCAAAAACAGTCGCCGTATGCGCCCTGTAAACCAAAACCGTACATACTATATATCAAAACATCCGAAATAAATAGAAACCCATTTCCATACTTTATTTTAGTGTAAATATAAAAATAATTTTTAAAAAAACTATAAATGTTAAAAAAAATAATTTTTTTTTTTTTAGCATTTTACCCCCCAAATAAAACTAAAAAACGGAAAAAAAGAGTCAGTGAAAAAGATATTAAAAAAAAAAAAAAAAAAATAGTCCTACATGTCATGGAAAAAAAAAAAAAAAAAAAAAAGGCGTAGCAAAAATTATTTTGGTAGCTAAAGGAAAAAAAAAAAAAGGGAGCAGTATAACCGCCACATGGGTAAAATCGCTAAAAAGTGTCTGGTCCTTAAGGTACAAAACAGCTTGGTCCTTAAGGGGTTAAGCTTGCACCTCCACAGCTCTCACTCCTAGGCTGGGACATCGCTATAGGCTAGTTGGTAACAGTTAGGCCTCATGTCCACTGGACAATTAGAATTACAAAATCCGTGCGGGTGTCCCGCACGCGTGATCTGCGCCCATAGGGATGCATTGGACACCCGCAGGTAAGTAAATACCTGCGGATGTTGTTTTTCCCTGCCGCGCAGATCGCATGTGTGGAGAAGTCACCCGCAGCAGGTTCCATTTTCTGCGGGTCTCCTGCAGGCTTCCATTGAAGCCTATGGAAGCAGTCCGGATCTGTGGTACACCCGCACCTGAATTTCTGCTCTGCCGCGGGAGCGTGGGAGAACAGGAGTTCAAAAAAAAAAAGAAAAAAGTCCATGATGCACGGGCGCTGCTGGCATGCCAAGCACATCCGCAGGGCAGAGAAAAAAACAAAAATCCATCTGCAACAGACAAGAAGCTGCAGGGTCCAGACAGGTAAGTAGAATCAATTTTCACATGTCCGCGGGAAAGGACGGACCGGCTGTGGGATTCTGCATGGAGAATCCACGCAGGCCCGAATTTCCTAGTGGACATGAGGCCCAAGTCTCCAGCTTGCTACTCCAGTTGTACTCAGCCATTTTCCCCCGTATCTTGTCATATTTGTGGCCAGCGTTTCTTTTGAGATATATCCCTTTTCCGCAGGGTAAAAGGCCATTCACTTTAGTTTTAAACTCTCCCACTGTGGGGGGCATTTCATCCAGCCAATGTTGGGCTATCAGTTTCTTTGCCACAGAGCAACCTGATCAGCACTACTTGCTCCGCTAATCGGCAGATCACTCATGTAACCGAGTATGCACCCTAGTGGGGAGAGATCCAGATTTACTTTGTATACGGTGTTGACTAATGAGTGCACATCTATCCAATATCTGCTTAGTTTGGGGCATCTCCACATCATGTGTATTAACCCCACTCTTTGGATCTATACATAGCGGGTTATCCCTTACTCCTAGGTCATGCGGGAACGTTGGAGTGCGATATACTCTGTAATAGATGTAGTTGTGACAGCCTATGCAACGATAGTTTAGAGGTCATAACTAGAATCCACAATGGGCTGGACAATCTGCTTCCCATTTCTTTTTGATGGTCAGTGGGTTTTGTAAATGTAGTTTTCTTTGTAGTTATTCATACATCGTAGATATTACCCCCACGGTGGTGGAAGATGTACTAATATTGTCAGCCACAACAAAAGGGGGACATTTTTATCTCTGGCCACAGACTATGATAAGCCTGCCTGAGCTGTAAGTATTGGTAAAGTTGTCAATGTCCGTCTCCATCAGTATCTGGGAGAGCCGCTCTCTGCATTTCCTTTTTCACCCATCAAATCCTGTTAGTTTGCTAAGCTCTGGTAGCCATGCAGTATCCCATATTGGGGTATACTGTGTACATCCCAAGATCCCCTCCGTGTCCCTAGTCACCATGTTTTATGCATGAGTGAGCGCAAGGAAGGTGCAGGCATTAAGTTTAAAATCATTTCTTTCCAGGGCTTCTAGTAAACGCATTCCATCAAAATAGTTTAAGGATTTGAAAGCTAGCTTCTTGTTCTTCTGTCTCCCACCTCCTAAGATTTTGCATCTGTGCAGCTAGAAAGTATGCCATAGGATTAGGTCAAGCCAGGCCTTTCCCCTCCTTTGGGTTATGGAGCATCTCCAATTTTATTTGGGCACATTTTGACACAAAAAAAAAAAACAAAAAAAAAACCCCCTTTTCAGATTTTTACAATAAAACGAAAGACATTTTTTATATTATTAGTCTCCATAGGGATCTTTAACTTGCGGTTATCTGATTGCTTCTAGAGTATAATGCAATACTATGGTATTGCATTGTACTAGATTTTAAAAGCCTGCCTATTAAACAAGCACATACTTAAGAGGCAAATGATCATGGCAGACTGGGAACTTTCAGAAGTCCTCAATCTGCCACAATACCTGGACAGCACCCCGTAATCTTACCACGGCAGGGCCATTTGGGACAGAAGCGCTGCCATCAAAACATTTAAGCTAGGAGGGTTGTAACGTGGAATTAAACTCGACACCGTTTGATGCGAGTGGCCTATAGTAGTGAATGAAATAAGGAGGTCTGGTGTCGGAAAGTCAGAACTAAAAATAATTTAAAGGCTAGGATTCTTGTGGGAATTGCACTAGAACGATAGGAAGGAATCTCTTTAGAGAAGCAATAGTACCCTGGAAGGTAAGGATTGTCAGAAGAACAAGGTTCAGGATACTACTAGTATAGGTACTACTGTGCCATCCAGCTGGCTGGAAGGACTCCCAGAAGAATGGGGTTGCCTCTAGGCTGAATGTCTGCAACTCAAACCACATATAATATTCAGTACCAGCGCTGAGCAGTATCAACATACTAAGAACAGTTCAAAAAGGAAAGAGCAATATGCCATCCAGAAATGATCCTCCCAGGGAAAGCGAAAAGGCAGATACTTGAAGCATTGCCGAAAACGAGAACTACAGCAACCTAAATACTCCCCCTCCTGGAAGATCTAATGATGCTATGGGGGGCTTGACTTTGAGAAGCCAGAAGAGTGTAGTAGGTATATGGTAACCTGCTCTGTGCAAAGGGGAACAGTTGTCTGGGACCGGCCAGAACGGCGTGGTTATGAAGATATTCGGGGGCAGGACTATGTTAGATAAGGTCTTGCTATGAACCATGGTTTATGGAAGGTGATGAGACAACTTGAACCTCCTGGGACTGTAAAGGTATGTTATGTAGTCTGTAGAGGAGCAGCTATTCTGACAATGGATTCTGCTACTGAAATAGGGGGTAATAGATCAGCCTGAACGCTGACATTGCTTAATCGTATCAGAACAAGGACAAGAAATGTTTGTTTTACTATCATCGCATTCAGAGACTCCTAGAATTTCCCCCTCCTCCTACCCCCCAAAAGGTGCTGCAAGGTGGGTTTTTTTTGGCAGAGAAAGACGACCTTTTTAATGTTAGCATTTGGTGATTTACATGACTGATTGCTTTCTATCCTGAGGAATGCAAAATTAAAAGGGGTCTGTACAACCAACCAATGACCTATTCTCAGAGTAAGTCATCAATAGTTGATTGGCAAGGGTCTGCTGCCAATGATCCCACCGGTAAGCTGATCCTTTGGCCCACTGTCAGTGCGGTAGGGTCAGATGTTGTCATCGCTGGTTGTTATTGGTCCAGTTCTGACAATAATGAGGAGCAGGTAGTGCATTGATGTCAATAAGAGTGAAGCCAGTTATTACATTTTCTCCCGTGACCACTGATGACGACATCTGGCCCTACTGCACTGATATTGGGCCAGACAATCAGCTAATTGGCAGGGATCCTAGGCAATAGATCCTTGTCTATCAACTACTGATGACCTATACAGATGCTAGTTCATCAGTTATAAGAGCCCGGAATACAGCTTAACTACCCCAGTATCCTGAAAAATAAGACCTACTCCAAGCATAAGCCCTAGCATGATTTTTCAAGATGCAGAATGATTTTGCAAGATTTGAAGATGCTTGAAATATAAGCCCTACTCCAAAATTCAGCCCCGTTTAGTTAATAAAAAAAAAGTCCATTTGAATAGTGACCAGGCAGCTATACATGTAAAAAAGTGAAATCTTTGGGAGCAAAAAAGTAACATAAGACCCAGTCTTATTTTCAAGAAAACAGGGTATATTGGCCAGGTCTCTTAGATATTTTTTCCACGGCATTCACTGTGTAGGTTACATTATGTGGATTTTTTTTTTAAACCACAAGAGTTTTTGCACATCAGCCATTGCGTATTTGGGTGTGCAACAGCAGTTTACTGTCGTTTTGCACATGCAAGTTATGTGCAATTGTATACACAGAAAAAAAGGGGGGCTGGGGGAAGGGGGGGGGGGGGTGTCACATCCCGCTGTCAGAATCCAAACCAGCTGTCTGCATTCGGCCTTTGGCTTCCATGGCCCCATCCCTGTCCTCTGGTGCCGAAATCAGACGATTTCTGTAGTCAATCAGAAGCCACAGTGACCTCCTGGCATCATGATGGCTAGGCCTCATAGGCAATCTTCAAGTCTTTGGATGCCATAACAACCCAATGGCACGCTTCGGTCCTCTCCCTTTGTCAGCCTTTTGTTTGCCATGGTTGCATGGACCATGGCATGCAAAGAGTTAAATGGCTGGGGTCAGAGGTTTCTCAACTCCCAGCCAATAGAGCTGGAATCTGGCTGTCAGACAGCTGGGCCCCCACTTATAATGGCACAGGCCTTATTACAATGCACTGCAAAAAAAGGCATAAGTGTCAGAATAAGACCCAATAGGGAGCACAAAAAAAAAAGAAACATATTGATGGTCTTCAGAGCAGCTCTTCCCGCAGGCCCACACATTCAGTACATGCACAGCCAATCATACACTGACCTCTTGAAGGGCCATTATGGCCTGACTCTGCCATAGGTATGGCACGCCGCAGGTATGTTTCATACACACTTGTCTCACCTGCAGGAATTAAATGGTAAAAGATTTGTCTTACTGATCACTGAAAATAGAAGAGTGAAAGGAGCAGCCGTAGAGAGCAAGTCCACTCACCGCCCGGGCGAAAGGAGCTTTGGGCAGTAGCAATTTGGTAGATTTCTGATATTTCCTTATCTCAGTTAAGGCCTTGGCTCCTGGGCGGTGGCGTTGTCGTCTAGGTGGTTCACGTTCACCTCCACCTTCACCTTTATCGTCCCTTGCTTCTTGTCTCCCTTAAAAAGAAACAAAGCGCAGCTGAAAATGAAGCTTCCTGTAGCTGCCACTAGGCGAAGATCGCTGTATACATAATCACACTTTGAGGGGCATCATTACTTTAAGGGAGGCACAGAGGCGTGGCTGAAAAGATCGCCAATAGGAGAAATGCACGGATTGTCAGTCTTTTTATTCTGTAAAAGTTAGGAGGTCTGTGCAAAAAGAGTAATAGTTGAATCACGGTGCTACTTACTCTGTGGGGATTGAGGAGGAGCCTGTGGAGCAGCTGCAGACCGCCTCTTCGGATTTTTCGATTTTCTGCTATGAGAGGCGCTGCTCAAAGGCCCCGCGGGGCTGCTCGAGGGCCCCGCTCTGCTCGAGGGCCCCACGCTGGTTGTCGGTCTCATGATGAAAGAATTGCTTCCAATAGACACAATCTGCATAGCAAATTAAAAGAATTAAAAGGAGTATTCCCATTTCAGGAATCCTATTTCAAATTGCAAAACATTGCACTCACCCATAAGAGGTTTATTTCCGAATTTCGTCATATCCAGACATTGCACCTATTGTTTTCTCTGCCCTCTGGTTGTTTACTGCTTGCTACCAGGGAAACCAACCACCTCTTCTACAAGCAGCAGGTTTCATCATTAACACAGAAGGGGGTTCTTTTCTGTAAAAGCAGTGAGACTGTGGAACTCTCTGCCTGAGGACGTGGTGATGGCAAAATCCATAGAGACGTTTAAGAGGGGACTAGATGTCTTTTTAGAGCGCTATGATATTACAGGATATAGACATTAGGTGACCAGCGGGTTGTTGATCTGGAGGGGGTCTGGGAGTCCGGTAGGAACTATCAAAGGTTGATCCTAGCGTCCTCTGCTATATCTTTCCATAGAAGAGGTGGTCCGTTTCCCTGGCTATGAGCTGTTAACCATCAGAAGGCAGAGGAATCAATATCTGCCTATGTCATGTGGATAGTGCGAGATCCGAAAAGATCTCGCGCTATCCAGTAGTGGGAGCCGTCTGTCACTGATAGCCAGCCTCCAGATATAACAGCGGGGGGGGGGTGTTTGTTATTTCCCGCTGTCTACGTAGATCGCAGCATGGGAAGGGTTCACAGAGGGAGCGCTCTCCCTTTGTGAGGTTATCAGGCTCTCGCTGGTTACCATGGTAACAGGGCGCCACCTGCAGGCGTCCTTTATACCACTGCCCATGATCACTGTAAGAAGCGATAAGGCATTGCAGGAGAGAAGTCCTGCAATGCCTTATCATAGTGATCATCGGTGGTATGCTGCAAGTCCCTCATAGGGACAAAAAGAAAAAGTTGTAGAAAAACAAGAACAAAAAAAACAACTTGTGCTTTTTTCATATTAGCATAAACAAAAAAAAAAAAATAAGAACTTAATCTCACATATTTGGTATTGCTGTGTCCGTAAGGACACATACAATAAAAGGAACACGCTTCTTGTCGTGCCTAGCAAAAAGCGTAAAAAAAAAAACTGATGCAAAAATGCTAATTTTTAGCATTTTACCTCCCCCAAAAAGACGCAATAAGTGATCAAAAAAGCTGTATGTACCCTAAAATGGTACCAATAAAAACTACAGCTTGTCTCGCAAGAAAATAAGCCCTCACAGAGCTCCATCCGTGGAAAAAAACAAGACCTCATACGGCCGCGTCAACGGAAAAATATAAAAAGTTATGGCGTTTGAAAAATGGAGATGAAAATCCGCAAAAAATCGTTCCGTTCTTAAGCCCAAAATAGGCAATGTCCTTAAGGGGTTAAGAATGACTTACCGGGTAGCCTAAGCTCATACAAGACCATCTCCAAGTACCTTTAGGCTGGGTTCTCACAGGGAGTATTCCCGTTGGAAATCTCGCGGGTTGGTCGCAGCGGGAAACCGCAAGATTTCCGCCGGGAAAGCGCTGCTTCAAAACCCACAGGTTTTGGAGCCGCAGCGCCGGCTTTGCCGCGACGGATTCGCTGTCCCGTGTGGACAAGATTTCTGAGAAATCTGGTCCACATGGCTGGTTAATCCCGCGATTAGCTGCCGCAGGTGGATTCTAGACGGAACTTCCGTGGGAAATCCGCCCTGTGTGAACCCAGCCTAACAAGACAATTCCAGTTCTGCTGTGCAGAAGTGAAAAACCTTTGACTTCTGGCCGTTGCTACACAGCAGGGGTAGAAACACAGGGAACCATCACACGGATTACTCCGCCATGACGTGGAATCAGCAAGTCAGTCTGCTTAAAGCGACCCTCCGGGGCTAGGACAAGGTTTTGTCCACAGTTGGAAGGAGGTGGGCAATATTACCTGCCATTCTTTTTTGTCAATGTCACCCCAAACCACTGGTTTTGGGTAAAAAAAAAAAAAAAAAAAAAAAAAAAAAGCGATCCATCCATACAAGTTTGGCGGCACACAGATAGCAGTGATTTTGCGGTAGTTAAAGTAACAGTGGAGTCCAAGCCTTATAGGCTGACTGTCCCCATACTGACGGGTTATGATGACGAGACACATCAACAGCGACAATCGGAAGAACACGATGACATCAACAGCAAGAGTAAAGAAACTGCCGGATGTCAGCAAGTACCGGTATTGGTAAGTATACTGCAGTAACTCCTACAACAGACGCTTGGGGGGAGATCAATTATCAGAACCGCAAAAAAATCAATCATCTGTTAAATACCGCAGGAATAAAAGAACTTCCTGCAGGAGATCGGGCGGTGAATGTGGCATCATTAGCGGCTCTGCGGGGTCATGATAAAGAAAGGACACAAATCTGTGGGGACCACAGTGCTGACTTCATGGGCCTCAAGAACATCTCCTCCTGGATCCCCCTCACTGTAACTAGGTGGAAATATTGAATGGACTACTGCCAGGAGTTATAGTCCTGCAGTAACAGAAGTCCACTAATATACAGCATCTTGATTGTAAATCTAGTGTGTGCAGAGCGACACCTGCTGGTCAGAGGGTACTCTTGGTCCAGAGAAAAATGTAATGTATAAAAATAAAAAAAAATAAAAAAGATAAAAATTGATGCTAAGCAAAAAATGGAGCAGACGCCCCGAGTAACCAAAATGCAGTTTTCATTAATAACCCCTTCCTGCTATAGGATATACAGTTATGTCCCACGGGGGTTGGGGTATGTATGAAGAGAGATAACGGGGCGACCTCTTCATACAGCACGGGCACTAGCCGTGCGGCTGATCTGCACCATTAACGCTTTAAATACTGCTGTTGCAGGGAGCTGTACAGGTGTCATGGCAGTCCCCTCGACTGAAATGCCCAAGGGCCATATTAGACTGCCCATCACGCCGTCCCCATGGGGTGGCTTGAAAGACTGCCTTTCAGATCACCGTATGATGCACTGCTGTGGCATTACATCATACTGTAGGAGCGATCAAAGCATCACTAGTTTTTATCCCAAAGCAATGTATTATTTACCCCGCACAGTGAACATCACCTGAGAAAAAAAGACAGGAAAAAAAAAAACAATTAATAATGAACGCCAGAAATGCATCGTTTTTGGTCACCCTGTCTTCCGCTGCATTTCCACCGCTAGAAGCATGCATAAACGCAATTCTATGCAAAAGGCCGCGATTTGGCAGCGTGAAATCTCACACGGCAAACAAATCGTGGCACGCTCCATTTCTGAAATGTCACTCACCCGCCGCCGATCTGCGGCAAGCCGGCACATCAAACAGCCGGAGCCGCGGGCGAGTACGCGCTGGTCCCTGTATTCCAAAATGGTACTAACAAACTAAAGGACATCTCACAAAAAGAATATAAAAAGCAATAAAGTTTTATTGTTAAAAAAAAAAAAAAAAAAAAGTTTAATCACCCCTTTTGCCATATCAATAATAATGAAAAAAAAAATTCTAAATCCTAAAGGAAAAAAAAAAAAAGAAACACAACATTTGTAACGCCACGTTTGTAAAAGTCCGATCTAGTAGTGCATTATTTACCGTACACGGTGAACGGCGTTTGAAAAAAATATTAAATAAATAAAGAACACCAAAAATGCACTAACTCACCCCGTCTCCCAGAAAAAAAAAACAATAAAAAAAAGTTGCCTGTATTCTGAATTGGTACCAACGTTAACTACAGGACATCCCACAAAAAAACAGATGAGCCCTCGCACAACTACGTCGACGGAAAAAAATAAATAAAAAGAGCTATTGCACGCCAAAATAACATTAAATATCTTTGGGGAAAAAGAAAAAACAAAACACTAAGGGCTTACAGATAGTCCCCGACTTGCGAACATTCCAGTTACGAATTTCGCTACACGAACTATCTGTTCTGCTATGGCAGTACATCATACTGTGCAGGGAGCGGGCAGGCTTCTATCAAGCCTGTCCGGTCAGATCGCAGGACACTGCGGTTGCTAAGCAGCCGGAGGCCTTCTGAAAGGCCCTAGGGCTGTCTATGCAGAGTGCCTATCAAGCCTTGCGCTTGATGGGCACTCTGCATAGGCAGCCCTGGGGCCTTTCAGGAGGTCCCTGGCTGCCTAGCAACCGCACAGCGTCCCGCGATCTCATCATGGGACGCTGTATGGGCCCCCTGAACATCGGGTGCAGGCTGTTTCTTACAGCAGGTACCCGGCGGCAGCAGTTTCAACGAGCCGCTCGTCAGAACTGTTAACACTCTAATTACCGCTGTCAGAGCGTTGTATGGAGTGGGATCCACCCGCGATCCCGCTCCATACTACCATTTGGTCGGACTTGCGAACAAAATGGACTTGCGAACAGGCTCCTGGAACGGAACCTGTTCGCAAGTCGGGGACTACCTGTATTTAGACCAGTGGTCCCCAAACTTTTTGGCACCAGGGACCAGCTTAAAGCAAGACCATTTTTACAAGGCCCGCCAGGGTTGGGCAGGACATGGGCGGGGCTTTGGTTATATGGGGCGGGGCTATGAAGGGGTTGGAGTTTAGTGTATTCTTATTTAATTATGACATTTAGAATGTCCTGGCAGTACACACATAGGGCAGTATATAATCTCCCCCCTCCCCCTCTAATAGGCGGAGAATTCTCACCACCGGATCCGACCCGCTCGTCTGCAGGCGGCCTAACCCGGATAAAAATTGCTGGTTTTTATGGTAAAAAAAAAAAAATTAAAAAAACCATGAGATATTGATAACCCAGGAACGTAAACAAAGAGTAGAGCATGTCCGCCAAGACGTCAGCCATGTAACCCACAGCCCGCCCGCTAGGACCCCATGTAACCCAGACCCCACCCGCTAGGACCCCATGTAACCCACAGCCCGCCCGCTAGGACCCCATGTAACCCACAGCCCGCCCGCTAGGACCCCATGTAACCCAGACCCCACCCGCTCAGACCCCACAGAAGTCACTGTTTACTGCATGGTGAACGCCGGGAAAACAAAACCTCCCCAAAAGCTGCAAATTGCCTTTTCCCCCCATTTCACCGGGAGATTTGTAAACGTTCGCTACAACACAATAGCCCTCAGGCAGCCATGTCACCGGCGAGACAGAGCGACCAAGACAGGCTGGGAGCAGTAGTCCCACTAGGAAGCCCTCCGCCCCAGATTGTACCAGATTGTTACCACTCCGTGTCTCCTCAGCTCAGTCTCGCTTTGAATTTAAACATCCGGCCGCTTGCAGCCTGTGGTTACCTAGGTAACGGGGTGACGATTCTGTCAGGCCAATAGCGGCGGGAAATTTTTTTTTCTTATTCAATAAACTTTATTGTACAAAACAATAAGAAAAGCTCTAGCTGTTCCCGCTGGCGTTGCCATGGTTATTGACTATGGGGTGCTTAGGAAAAGGGCGGCAGCAGTGAAAAATATTGTGGAGGATGACTTTTTAAAAAATTAAATGTATATGATTTTGCTGCTTAACCCCTTAGGGCTCCTTCACGTGAGCGCATGCGTTTGCACGCGCCTGAGCGCAGCATTTTTGCGGAACACATTATGCTTTTTGTGCACGCTTATCTGAGTATTCTATTGTACTTTTCCACCTGCATTCCGCTTCTATAGGGACCTTTAGTGCGCAGGAATAGGGCATGCTGCGTTTTTGCAAGACCGCAATACGTGCACCAAATACGGAAATGTGAACGAACCCTTTGAAATCAACGGGTTCTATCCTCTACATATTGCACACATACAAATACGCCCGTGTGAAGGAACCCTTGAGGGTGCAACAATTTTGGGGCATCGTACTTACTGCTTTTCAAAAGCCGTAAGTTTTTTTTTTCCAGTGAGCACAGCCGTATGAGGACTCGTTCGTTGCGTGGCGGGCTGTACTTTTTATTGTAACCATTTTGGGGTACATAACTGTAGATCCGTTATTCATTTTGGGGGGAATACAATGAAAGGACACATAAAGGACACATAAACTCTTCCGTTTTTTTTAGTGTTCAGTATGCGGTATAAGGGCTCCTGTCCACGGACAGATTTGCATTGCGGAGTTCGTAGCAGGATTCCGCCTCCGGACTCCGCAGTAAATCCAGCCCCATAGCATGCAATGTAAAAACGCGAATTCCTGCCCACGAGCAGAAATTGATTGCGATTTTCCACTCGTGGAGAAGACATCGCAGCATGCTGCGATTTTGTGCGGGCTGTGCACTGACGATGTCCATTGGAAGCCGTCCGTCCCACAGCCATTCTGCAATCATCATTGAAATCAATGGAAGTAGTCCAACCCGCGGTCCGTCCGCAATTGACAAGCCGCGGATTCTGCGGGAAAGGCAGGAGTTTAAAAACACTGTACTGTGCATGTCCGACGGCGGGCCATTGCGGACCATCCGCCGTACAGAAAAAGAAGACAGGTACGCAGGGTTGCTGGCCGCGGGCACGGGCGGATTCCATGCGGGATTCCCTATGCAGAATCCGTGTTTGTCTGTGTGCATTAGGCCAAAGACTGAGACCTTTCTTATCATCCCTGGATGGGGCCGTACATAGGCTAGCTTTTTGCATGACAAGCTGTAGTTTTTTTGGTACCATTTTGGTACCATTACTCGCCAGCGTGCATTTTTACGCCGGTGCGAGGCGTTTTTTTCCTCACAAAAATCACTTCAGTAAAGGAGCAATCCTCCGGCGCGGACGGCTACCGTTGAAGTCAATGGAAGCCACTGATCCGCGGGAACAGCAGGAGTTTAAAAAAAATCTGTACTGCGCATGTCCGTAGTCGAACCGTGCGAACCATCTGCAGTACAGTGAAACTGAAAGAAGACAGGTTCGCGCAGAAGCAGGCGAAGAAGGCCACCTGCACACAGGTATGCAGGGTGAACCGCCGCGGTCAGGGCCGGATTGTGTGCGAGATTCCACAGGCGGTAATTCTGACCTGCTGTGTGCATGAGGCCGTAGTTCTCATGTCCACATGCGGGTCGGATTCCACATGCGGGAGCCCGCAGCGGAATCCGCCCCTGCCCGAGGACCCTGTGTACCTGTCCGGGTCTTCTTTTTTCTCTACTGCGGATGTGTGCGTACGTGCCGGCCAGAGCACATGCGCAGTAGAGTTTTGTTTTTTTCAAACTCCTGCTTTGCTGCGGAGTCCACGGCCCATCTGCCAATTTAATAGCGGACGGGCTGCGAATCTGACGGCTTCCATTGACTTCACTGTAAGCCGTCTGCATGGAATCCGCACTAAAATGGAGCGTGCTGAGATTTGTTTTCCACACCAAAAGATCTGCCAAACAAATCTGCATGCTTTAACTCAGCTGCGGACGCCCATGCTTCCCTATGAGCGGCTTGGATTGCGGATCTAATTGTATTACATGAATGAACATTCATCGGTCAGCTGATCATCACCATGGCGGTACTCTGACTGGGGTGGGGTTATGCATGGTTGGTACACTTAGAGGGTCTGTTATGGAGGAATGACAGCGCTCATTCAGAAAGGAGCATGGGGAAATCTTTTCGGGTGCCTTCACACTTGTGATCGCGATATCGCTGCATTTTATTAACGCAAATGTCAATAGGACTTTGTTAAAAAGGCATTGCACAAAAATCGCAAAGCACAAACTCGCAATTTTTGTGCAATGCGTTTTTAACAAAGTCCTATTGACATTTGCATTAAATGTCAATAAAAAGATTGCATCCTTGACAGGCGCTATCCTACGGATAACGGTGATCGCGGAAAAGTTAAAAAAAGTTAAAGTTTCACCTCCCCTCATTGATCGGAACCATGAGTTGAGATGAAATTAGTCACCCCCATCCTCCGCGATGTCCCACGGCGATCTGTTCCTTTCAGGACCTGACGTCGTTCTCTGTGCATACGCCCCCGATGTCATACATCGGCCGCGTGCTCAGAAGGGCTTGCGCCCCGGAAAATTTAAAATCCCTTTACTCCTGACTTGCATGTGTAGCCGGGAGCAGAGAGATATCACCGGTTACCGCTGTATGCGGTTCCTGGTCACATGATCGCTGTTACCCAATGGATAACAGTAATCATTTAAAGTTTAAAAAAAAGTTTAAAAAAAAAAAGTTTAAGTTTCATCTCCCCTCATGGATCATATCCGTGAGGGGAGATGAAATTACGTACCAACGGCGCCCAGATTTACTCATGGACCTTACCCCGGCTTCTGCGCATGCGTCCTCGTCGCAAAGATGACAGAAGCATGCGCAAAAGCCGCAGCTTACCAGGGTAATCTAAAATCTCCCTGCTCCTGACTACCAGATGTAGCCGAGAGGAATTTCCCCGTACTTACATCATGAGCGCATGAACGGTCTGACTCCTCTATATTTCCATACACAGTCTTCTCATGACTCCAGTTTTGAGATTTTTTATTAGAGAAAAATTGACACATACTATAAATCATCGCTGCGTTGATGATGAGAATCAGAGCATATGGCCGCCCCGCGGAGGAGCAGATAATGTACCGTAGGGTTATGACAAGCGCAGTCCAGCAGGCATTGGTAGCATTGTCTTCTGTATGGCAAAGCGGTTCCATGTTTTATTTGGCGGCAGAAGCAGGTTTTGTACGGTAGCATTCGGTATGATTAGTAGGCATGAAGCTGATGATTTGTGGATTCGTATGAGGGGACCCCCCTTTTTTTGGTTATTCCGTGTCCATTAGTTGAACAGTCTCTTCCACCAAATCGAAACGAGTTACAGTCTCTTTCAGAACGGTGGTAGAACCCTTTGGGTAACGGTATGAAGACGACCTAAGAGGAGAGCGAAGAGAATTATATATATATATACACACACACATACATACTGGAGCTCATCTTCATACTGCAGGACGGGTATAAAGAAACCAAAATGGTGCCCCCAGTTTGTTCTAGTTACTGTATCACTACTTGTGCCTGTTCCTCACCCCCTTGTTTGCTCACACTTTGGTAAGGGGCGGCTCTGGAGACCTTCCACCAATCTGGAGGGAAGGACCTGAGACTCCCCAACCATGGACTCTATAGCAGCCATAGGGGATGATTCTATGTTCATCCATGGCTTGGAATAAATGAATAGCCATCACTTGCATAGAACAGAGATAGTTCTGTAGCTAACATATATACACTTTCCAATCATTTTCAAGATTTCTGCTTACTGTCAGTGAATGGAACTTGCATTGCTTACATTCTTAATGTTCTACTGAAAGAGATGTGGGGCTTGTCATAGTGTATCAGAGCTCTCTCATTGCTAGATGGGTTTTCATACTTATGTGTAAACGGAATGCTTCCATTCACAGCAAGCAAGCAAGCAGAGATCACTAAATGGGTGAAGGTTTGAAATGCAAAATATATAAGAGAGTTGTAAAACTTTTCACTATACATTTGAACCAAGACTACAAGTTATACCCTATTCACAGGATAGGGTAGAACTTGCTGATCTGTGGGGGTCTCACCTTTGGCAAGCATCTCAAGGGGGTGGGGGTCTAACTCTGCCTGTCACTGCGGGGGTCACTTCTCTCCCTTGCGGTGATGTCAAAATGAATAGAGCGCTGGGTGAGCATGCTTTCAAATAGCCAAGCAGCAAGTGAGTAGCTATCTCTGCAGTCCCATTGAAAGTCAATGCAGCTTCAGGGCGCTTGCACGACCAGCGCTTCATTAAGTCTTAACCCTGCAGTGAGGACAATGAGGGACACAGGACCCTCATTCTCAAAATTGGCAGGAATCTTGGGTGAGACCCCCACCAATCAGCAAGTAGATGGGGGATAACTTGTAATCTTGGCATAACCCCTTTATACACTCGATAACTGATGACCTGGGAAGCCATTACACCCGATCTTTGGATCCACCTACAAATATGTATGGCCACATTGCATTATCAATATATTATTATCTTACCTTGGTCCCTTGGTCTCGGTTTGTGTGTAACCCCTGAATACCTGGGCCCCTTCTCGCGTAATGACACATAGATCCACTCCACTGCCAGATCCGAGGTCGCACAGGATGCCCGCCGTTATGGAGTCTGTCACCAGCTGCTTTGCTTCCTCCAGCTGATAAAGTGGAAGGAGAGTAAATTAAATCTTACCGTCTGAATAGGAAAATCCCAGGAGCCCATACCGCCCCAGTATATGGCTATGATCACACAGATGGAAAATCTGATACGGATTTCAATGGAAATCGTGGCGATTCAAGTGCACATTTCCATTAGAGCTGCTGAGAATCTGTGTTTGCATTATCTCCATTCCATTATGCCAATATGTGTGCGGATAACCTGAAGCAGATACTACGCTCCTCAAGAAAAGTCATGTCACATCTTTTTTTTTCCCATGACGCTTTTTTCAATTCTGCATATGGAAAAATCTGCGCCATGTAGACTATGATGTAAATTCCTATTCAAATGAAAATTCCGCCAGCAGTCACTAATGCAGCTTATGATATGTGCTGTATGTTATATAGAGTGTAGTGAAAAAGACGGATCCAGCGCTATATCTCAATACTGTTGTCCTACAATAGCATACTTGAATAGAAAGGCATGGTAGCGCTACACAATGGTATGGTGCACGGACTCCTGGGGGCCCTGGTACATGGAATTTCATTTTATGTTGTGGCCACTGTAAGGAATAGAGAGTAGAACCCAATTACAAAGTTGAAAAAGAGCATCTGAGTAGCAGAAATCCACTTTCTGCATCTTTCTAAGTTCCGTGTACCCGCCATTATGTCTGATGTAAGAAAATCGTACTTGAAGTGGCCTCCTTCTGCTATTACACATGCATGGAGCTGTTTGACAGTGCATTCCATGGCTGACGCTATCATTGTGGAACCGTGTTAGTAAACGGTGGAGTCCGATGCAGTGCAAATGAAATGCAGATTACCAATAAGAGGAAGAACCAATCAAAAGACATGCATGTGTGGGTTGGAAATTGGCACAATCATTTTGGGGTTCAGCATTCTACTTGCCACGGTCACACTGACCACAACATGTAAAGGGTTAAACAGCGGGATTCGAAGGTTTCTCTGATCCCCGCTGTTTGAACAGGTACCAGGCTGTTATCCAATAGCTGAGCATCTGCTATTGAGGCAGTTTGGGCATCCAGGAGTATGAGAAAGTTGAGTGCCGGTCCGTGGTGACCATATTAGTTGCCACTGATGGAAAGGAATAATAATATCTTGACAGAAGGGGGCACTTTTTTATTTTAGGGGACTGCAAAAACAGCACATTGCACTTTGCTTCCTCTTGGTGACATGATCAGAATACAGGTGCTATTTATGACAGCCTGTATTCTATGAATGGACCGACCTCAGGAGCTGCTAGAAAGTGTGACGGACCATCACAGCAGTTTTCGCCCCTCTTAAGGCCTCCTTCACACAGGCGTTTTTGTACAGCGTTTAGCGCTGCCTTTTTTCAGCGCTGCGCTCAACGCTGTACCGCGCTTCTGTTCATCTCAATGGGGCTGCTCACACAAGAGACAAAAAGAAACGTCTTCAACGCTGCACTTTGAGAGTGATTCATGTTCTATCTTTGGCCGTTTTCAGCCCTGCGTCGCTCATTGAAATGAATGGGCAGCGGTTTTAGTGCTGCTGAAAATGTGGCACAATTTGGTACCCCTTTTAGACAGGGCTACATGCAAACGCTAGCTGCACTACCTTAAAAAAAAGCAGGCGCCGTCCGGGTCCCAGCCGCTGCTCTCCGGAGCTCCGGGCAGGCTGCCGGGCACTTGTCATCGTCGACAGAGGAGCTTTTGCTAGTGCTGAAAATGCAGCCAAAATGTTGTCAAAAATGCATGACAACCCTGCTGAAACTGCGGTAAACGCAGCGTTGAAGAACGCTGCGTTTCTGCAAATGCCTGTGTGAGGGAGGCCTAATTCTCTAACTAAAAGAACCTGAATTTGACTGACGATGCTATTGGTTATACGGGTAACAAATGTATACAGTTGCTAACAATGCAATTTCCAATATACAGTGTATCTAGATTGCGGAAGCTTTGCTGTAGGCTGTGTGCACACTAGCTGTGAGCGTGATTATCACCTAACAGGCTTGGGCGAAACTTGCATCGGACGGCACACAGAAAGCAGTCTGTGTGCTGCCCAGTTTACACGGCGGCAGCCCAGTGACATGCATTGAAGAATAATAATGGGGCCATGTGCTGTCTGTTGATTAACACGCACATCACACCGCCACAAATATGCTAATGTGAGGGAGGCCTTAGCCATAGCATAGCTCTTAGAGGTTTGCCTGTATAGGTGACACAGTACAACATACACACTTACCTATACTACACACATACCTGCATATTGGGTTTGAAGCGATCTTCTAAGATGGCGATGGCTGCGCTTGCACCGGATCCTGGAATCAGCAAGGGAGATGTATCAAAATTGGTGCACAATGAAAATGATGCATTTGCTCATAGCAACCAATCAGGTTACAGGTTTCATTTTAAAAAAGGCAATTTTTAAAATAATTGCTTGCTGTCAGTGAATATAAACATCATTGTTTACATCCAGAGATTTAATACTCATCCTGATGGAGTCCAGCTAATATATGTGCATGACTCATTAAAAGAGACAGCCCTTGTATGAAGGCTTATTCACAGCGTGCGAATTCAGTCCCTCTTTTGTATCTGTTTTCTCTAGGAAGATCTCTGGAAGGTCCTGGGGATCTCTGCAGACGGATCCGATAAAAGACACATTTCTAGACTCGGCCTGCTGGTTTCATAGACAGAACAGATGAGGTGGACCACTACGTCCTGGCCGTCATCTGAATATTCACTTATGAACATTCTTCCACTAAAGGGAATGTATCACCTATATATTTTTTACTAATATATGATAGTGGCCGCTGCAGTAACTTCCGGGATCAGTCGAGCAGGGCAGAGAGCGGCGCCGCTAAACAGAGGACGCCATTGTAAAGGAGTGTATTGCTTTTTTCTTTATTTTACACTTTTATCGTCTCTCTGTCATCCTTTTAAATCTCCGAAAACCTTTTTAACAGCATTTAGGGAGATGTTTTACAGCAGCCACATGGACCACATACACAATAGACACGAGCTGACCCATTAACGTCCATGGGAGGGTGTTGTGGGTGTGCTTTGTGATCTATGTGCAGGAAGAGGGACGAGGTGAGCTGCACTGTGAATGGTGGATCTTGTGTTGGCGCCCCTGTTGGTGGCTCCTGTGTTAGCGCACAGGACAAATGTCAAGCAGTTACGTGCCCAACAGTCGTTCCAATGATCATTGCTTATGTGCTTTCACACAGGAGCAATAATCGCTCATTGAATGGAGACAGAGCGTGCTAGAGATCTCTTCGGCCTCCCGTCTCCATTCCGAGTAAATAGGCAGTTGTTCATAGATGAATGACTACCTGTTTACATAGGCTGATTATTTTTTTTGAAATGTAGATGGTGACATCGAAAAAAAAAAAAAAAGCACCCCAAATTCTAAAAAAATATATATATTTAACATACTGTTGCAATGGCAAATATTCAGCCCCCATTGCAAATTAGATTTATTTGCTAAATCTACGAACTTTCAGCTGTTTGCAAAAAACAAACAAGAACAATTTAACCCCCAGCAGTTTAGGACGGGCTTGTTCTATTTACGTCTGTAGCTCCAGTTCTATCAGGGCTACCCACAAGCTTTTGGTGTCATTTTAAGACTAAGATTACTGGCTTTAAAATAACACCAACAGCATGTCGGTAGCTTCTAATCGAAGCTAGAGCTGTTTGAAGTGGGGTCGGATTGAGGTTGTTACAAAAAAGTAGTGAAATGATGAGGACTTGCTCATCTAATCACTCTATAATGTTTAACCCCACAAATGCTGCGATCGTTGCAAATGTAACATTTGTGCGCCTGTTCAGACGCCCCAGGCCTAGCGCATATACGCTGAGGCCGCAATGCCTTACCTCCCCCTCGCCGGCTCTCTGCCACTCTCCTCCCCTCCGGCTGTTTACAATGGTCTTGTCCGCATCTTAGCTCCACACCTGTCTCGCCCCCTCCCATTGCAAACAGAGAGGAGGAGAGAAGGGAAAGGAAGTTTAGCAGTCACGCGCTAAACTCCCTCCCACCTCCCTTCTCCGGCACTGTCATAGGCTCCCATAAGAATCTATGCGGCGGCCAACGTATTCCGGCTGGAAAGATAGTTCTAGGACTATCCTTCCTGCCCAGCGTAAAAGCACCCAACACTATATTTGCCAGCCGGGCACTTTTATGCCGCAGGAATACGCCTATGTGATCTGATGCATTGCAATCCAATGCATCAGATGGTAGCGTATATCGGCTGGTTGTGAAAACGGCGGCCAATATACGCTGGTGTGAATAAGCCCTGAATGCAATGTGCAATTGCTTTTTTACACTGCCCCAAAGCAATTGTGCGATCACATGTGACGTCTCGTAAACCGGGCGGGACTGCCCTTGTGAATATACAGAGCAGCAGAGGACCGAGCACTGGCGTGGGACAGAGCGGGTGCAGGGAGAGGTGAGTATCTGACTATTTTTTTTTTTAAACTCGTTTTATTGAAAATTAACAGCATGCCAAATCTTTCGTTCTACAAAATCACATATGGATATTAGAATCCCATAGAGAACAAAGAAAAAAAAAGGGGGGGAGAAGAGGTGGGGGAAGGGAAGAGAAAGGGGGAAGTTTCCCCTTGTCGTTATAGTGTATAGCCCTTGCAGTGTACTCCAGGGGTGCGAGAAAGGGAGGAGGGATGGAAGGAGAGATGCAGAGAGAACCTATGCAGATAATGGACATGTCATAACAGAGGCAGTACTAGACCATCCAGGTAATTGCCCACCTGTCGCTGTGATCTGACATGACAAAGTAGGTCCCGGATCCCCTCGCCCGTCTCCAGTATCTATTGATTACTGAGGTCCCCTTCGCAGAGTTGATATAACCGAGGAGAGCAGTCGCGGAGGGAACAGGGTGAGCGAGGAATCACACCATCGACCCCATACCTTCTGGAATTTTTCTGGGCATTTACGAGCCTTATAGACTAAGTTGTTGAAGGGAATGGTTGTGTTAGTGATCTTTCTCCACATCGCCAGGATAGGGCCCCTTCGGTCAATCCACCTCAGCGCAATTATCTTCCTAGCCAGGAACAGGACCTCTCGGAGAAAAATTCTATCATGGTGCTGCCAATGCTCCTCGTTCAGAATGCCGAAGAGGCAGACCTCTGGGGTGGCGGGAATCGGAATACTAAGAATCTCAGCTAGCAAATTTATAACCTCGCTCCAGTACGACTGGACCGTCGGGCAGTCCCAAATCATATGCCAGAAATCGGCAAAGGTGCATGTACATTGGATACAATGTGTTGTCGGGTTTCTGCCCATCCTTTGCAGCCGCGCCGGGGAGTATCTGACAATTTATTAATTTTTCTGCATGGGGAACATACTTTTACTAAAAAAAAATATAACTTGGACCCCCCGTTTTCCTTCAGTTATTTAGTCCCACTAGGCAAGTCACTATGCTGTGAATCTAAAACTGCAAAGCAATGTATTAAGCTGTGCTGAAGACGTCCCCTAATGGGCATACAATAGTGATATGCCTGGAGGTCTTTCCTACGCCTCTGACTGTCATAGCTACCCATCAGCATCCTGTGATTGCATTTGCGGGAGGCCGATGGTTGCTACTGACAACAGCATCTAGAGAATTAAATGACCAGGATCGGAGTTGTCTCTGATCCTGGCCATTACAGCGAGAGCTCAGCTGACAGTCAACACAGAGCCCTTGCTGTGATTATGCATCTGCAAGACCCATGGCATAAATGTCCTTCATGGAGGCCGGTCTCTGAGGTTCATTTACTATGCATTTGGAAAGTCTTCAGACCCTTTCACTTTTTTCATATTTTGTTAAGTTGGGGAAAACGTGACTTTTTTTAATTTGCTCAAGGCCCCATCATTCTACACTCAGTACTCCATAACGACAAAGTGAGAATAACATGTTAGAAATCTTTGTGAATTTTAAAAAAATAAAAAACTAACATTTTGCACTGACATAAGTATTCACACCCTGTACTCAGCACTCAGTTGCAACACCTTTGGTAGTGATTCCAGCCTCCGGTCTTCTTGGTATGATGCCACACAGTTTGCACCCCCCCGATTTGGGGATTTTCTGCCATTCTTCACTGCACATTCTTTCAAGCTCTGTCGGGTTAGATGGGGGCCGTCTGTGGACAGCCATTTTCAGGTTTCTCCAGAGTTTTTCAATTGGCTTCAAGTCCGGGTTCTGGATTAGCCATTCAAGAACATTCAGAGAGTTGTCCCTAAGCCACCCCAGTGTTGTCCTGGCTGTGTACTTGGGGTCATTGTCTTGTTGGAAGGTGAACCTTCTGCCCAGTCTGAGGTTCCTTGCACTCCGGATCAGGTTTTCATTAAGAATATCTCTTAAACTTTGCTCCATTCAGCTTTCCATCAACCCTGACCGGTCTCCCTGTCGCAGCCGCTGAAAACACCCCCAGCATGAGGGTTGAATAAATGTGATTGCAATTGTAAAATCTTGATTCATACAATAGGTCATTATTCGATGACACCTTCCCTTTAAGATATGATATACAGATCATCATGAGTCTCACCTAAAGCCGTGTAGGGAATGACGTCTGTGGATCCATGAGGGTAGATGCTGGTAATATGGGGGCCACGCACATCAAATCCCCCTATGATGATCGATGCTCCAATGTGACCTTGATATCTGAGAGGGAACACACAACACCAACCTTTATACACCAAGCATGATTTTTATATCATGGCAGATATATATTCTGGACAGATACAGGAGCACTAGCTCTCTCATAGTCTTGTACAGCACTTCACAGACAGCAGTTTGTGCTTCAGAGCTGTTTTTCCTTTTATAACTTGAAACAAGTTACAACCATTGTCAGACATTTCGAAGGTAATACAGCTGAGTTTTCTGGTCACCTGCCTACTCCCATCTATTATCTCCATTACTGACTATTCTTGCTACACCTCGTACTCACCTGAACAGCAGCTGCTTTAGCATTCGAGTTGCAGTGCACACACGAGGGGGTCTTCCTGTGGTCATAGCATGAACCGCTAGGTTGGAGGATAATAGTTGGGTCACATATTCAGCATCGGCGGCTACTCCAGCTCCACAACAACTAAGGGCAAAGAGGAAATAGGGGGTCATGTATTTCATGTAAGTGCTGGCATTACCATCAGGGCTGTAGAGGTAGCCCACCCAGTACATATCCCCTAGTAGGTTAGATCCTTTGCCTCTGTCGCCCAATGTGGGGGATTTGTCCAAATCTCAGACAGGCCCCTTTTAGGGCAGTGGGACCCTCAGTAGCGGACAATCTCAGATTCGGAGGGCCATGAATACCGTCTTTCTGGGAGTTATTGGGGGTCTAAGCTCAGGGACTCTTACTGATATTTATATGGCGTCCTACCGTAGGCGGGATATCTGTGAACAATGGCCCACCCTCATGTCATACTTACTATATGTTGTCGGAGATGTAGTGGATCTTGGCACAGTTTTTATCTGCCACAACCATGTCATCGGTGGCTCTTCTGTCTGCTCCTAGGACAACGCCATCCTATAGAACCAACCACAGGTCAGTTAGACAACAGCCTCAGTTAATGGGCAACTCAACCCCTGCCGCTCCATCCTACCGCGTATACGATCCCGGCAATGGTGGTCCCCGTCTTACGAGCTTTGGGTGGTTTGAGACCAAGAGCTGACGCATTTGCCTCTATGGAGCTGTTTCTGAGGATGTACAGAAGACACAAGGAAGTGATGCTCAGGTTTTATAACGTATATATTTTATAATCTCCATTCATGTCTGTAGGTTATTGCAAAGTTCTGCTGGTTGCCCTTGGAAAGTGACAACCGTTTGGCTACATCCGATCGTCAGACAATGACCAGTAAACTCCCACAGTGCACTGCTCTCTGATCACAGGAAATTGGCAGAATTCAATATTTAGCTTTATAGATGTGAATAGAGAAGAGAACATGATCAGTACAAGAGCATGAAAGGAAGGGATTTATAAAGTGACTGAACATCTTATGTATATTTATCGGAGTGATATTATGATTGCGGCTATAGCTTTCCTAGACTCCTGATTGGCTAATCTGCCTACCTAATCAATAATGCAGTAGTGGGAAGAAGTTGGCAGATTTGCCACTTGGGAGTTTTGGAAAGCAGCACCCAGAAGATCTAATAGGAATATTGGTTGTCCACCAGTTTTTCTAGAAATAGTCAGAGAAGGACGACTCAAGGCACATTTAGGTCTCCAGCATGTTTGGGTTCGTGTGATGTCTGTGTTAATTCATGGATAGCACATGGGCCAATTTAGCCTCTGGCCCGCGTGAAAAACTTGCATTTCATATTCTTGTCTGCATCATGGACAAGTATTAGAACATGCAATGTGCGGGCAGTCAGTGTATGGGCCAGCACACATACAGGTGTCCATGTGGTGTCTGTTGCAAGTTGCACTTGAACCTTTTGCGAGCAACTCGTCCACACAGCAAGTGTGCGCCCAGCCCTAGGGTTCTTTCACACGGGCGTCATTTTGACGAGATGTAGGCGGTCCAAAGAATTGTGTCTATTAGAACCAATGATTTCCTATGGGTTCATTCAGACAAAGGATTTTTTGACAAACCTAAAAAATTGCACGTCAAAAGATAGAACATAGGTACGTTATTTCAACGCCGAACATTCTTGGTGCGCTAAATAATAGGACATGTGGCAGTCTATGGGGAGTCATCCAAAAAGGGAGGGGGAGCGCTGCTAAACAATGACAGGTACCTCTAGTGAGGCACTTAAAGTAATGAAATAGCACTTCTGCCGACCGAGGAATTTCGGGGCAGCAGTGTTATTTCACCGCAACCAGCTGTCTGAATGGATGACAAAATCGCGAAGAAAAGCTGCGACTTGGTCGTGGGTATTCTTGGATCATCCGATTTGTGGCTGAGTTAGACATTTTTTTTAGCGCAGCTAACTCGGGGTCAAAATGACACCTATGTGAACTAGCCCTTACTGTGACTTTTCATCTATTTTTGGTAAAGTTGGGTGACAACCAATATAATCTATATTACAGCCCCCATTGTGATTTAATACCAATTCTGCCTAGCTATGCAGCGCTATATGATACAGAGGAACTCATGACAGTATGATAAGTCAGTTTTCCATTCAGGACAGCTGGGTATCAATGTTGCCTACAATTTCAGCTAAATTTATTTTAATCCAACCTTCCCAATAGCCTATAAACCAAAACTTCCCTGTCAATACAACTCCTTGAGCTGCATGTGACAATCTCTATTACAGATCTCACAAGGATCACACAACTTTCCTAGAGTCTTGAATGGCAATCTTGTCTATCACTACATGACTAGTCAGTGTCAATCCAACCATAGTTATAGCCAAACTGTTCATCATCCAGCTTTCCCAGAAACAGATATTACTAAAAAGGACCCAAAAATAAATTAAGATCTCAGTTTTGGGATATCAAATACTTCAGGGTCTGAGATTACCCCCATGATTACAATCGAAGCCCTGAAGCCACAGCAGCGTGTGAGCGGAGGCAGCAGCGTGTGAGCGGTTGCAGCAGCGTGTGAGCGGAGGCAGCAGCGGTTGAGCGGAGGCGGCAGCGTGTGAACAAGTCTATCTTCACTACTTCCACAAGTAAATTGTAGATCCCCATTAGGATGAGCTCCATGCCTGGCAATGCCATCCAGTGTGCTACTTGTGCAATGTATGCGATCCTTGATCAGCCGATCGAGGGTGCATACTGTTGCGCAAGATGCGTGCACGTCGCACATTTAGAAGCCCAAATTCTGGATCTAAATGAGCAACTGGCAACACTGACAGCCATTGACAACATGGAAAGGAGTTTGCTGCTCACTGAGCAGACACTCGCTGGGGTAGAGGTGGGGGCGGATGGTAGTACGGAAGAGCAGGGGGAGCAGGCAAGAAGCTGGGTGACAGATAGAAGGAGGCGTACAGGGAATAGATCCAGGGAGGCTGGTCCTGAACTGGCACAATCCAACATGTCTGCAACGTTGGCAGATGAGGGCGATGCCATTACAGAGCCAGCACCGCTGCAGTACGACACGCCCTCTGAACGCCAGGGGGATGACTGCTCCAGTGAGACGGGGAGTGCAGGGAAGGCTAGACAGGTTCTAGTGGTGGGGGACTCAATTATAAGGGGGATAAATAGGGCAATCTGCCATAAAGACCGGGATCGTCGAACAGTGTGTTGTCTTCCTGGCTCTCGAGTTCGACACATCGCGGATCGGATTGACAGATTACTGGGAGGGGCTGGTGAGGATCCAGCAGTCATGGTGCACGTTGGCACCAATGAACAAGTTAGAGGTCAATGGAGGGCCCTCAAAAATGATTTCAGGGACCTAGGGTCCAAGCTCAGGGCGAGGACCTCCAGGGTAGTTTTCTCGGAAATACTACCTGTACCTAAAGCCACACTAAAAAGGCAGCAGGATCTTAGGGAGGTAAACAAGTGGCTCCGGAGTTGGTGTAAGAAGGAGGGATTTGGGTTCCTGGAGAACTGGGCTGACTTTGCTGTCGGCTACAGGCTCTACCGTAGGGACGGGCTGCATCTTAATGGAGAGGGTGCAGCTGTGCTGGGGAGAAGATGGCTAGAAGGCTGGAGGAGTGTTTAAACTAGGGACTGGGGGGGGCAAAAAGAGAAATAGTGGGGTAGCCAATGTAACTAGCGACCCGGGTCCAAGCAAAGGGAATGGGGGTCGAGCAGGGGGTGGGGTTAGTACAGTTAGAACTGATAGATCAGCCATAAGTACGAATAGCAACAAAACAAATTTAAAAGACAAAAAAAACTATATAAATTGTATGACCACGAATGCAAGAAGTCTGATTGGTAAAGTGAGTGAGCTTGAAGCGAGAATGGCTGATGAAAATTATGATATAGTCGGAATTATGGAAACATGGCTTGATGATAAGTGCGATTGGGCGGTGAATTTGCAGGGGTACAATCTCTTCAGAAGGGACTGAAGGAACCAGAAAGGGGGAGGGGTATGTCTGTACATCAAATCGAACTTGAAGCCGAGGCTACAGGAGGATAAAGGGGTAGGAGAAGAACAGGTGGAATCTCTGTGGGTAGAAATACAGGGAGGAAAAAATAACAAAATCCTGATAGGGATCTCCTATAGACCACCAAAAGCAACAGAAGAAACTGATAACTTACTATTAAGGCAGATAGAGGAGGTGTCAAACCGCAATGAAGTAATTATCATGAGGGACTTTAATTATCCAGATATAACATGGGAGAACGAAACCTGCAAATCTCACAGGGGTGATAAGTTCTTGAGAGTAATTAAAGACAATTACCTGAACCAACTTGTGCAGGAACCAACAAGAGGGAGGGGCGATTCTGGACCTAGTACTAACTAACAAACCGGAACGTATAACAGGGGGTGCAGGTTGAGGGGCACTTGGGGAAACGGTGACCACAATATAATCAATTTCCAGCTGTCATTCAATAAGAAGCCTTATCAGGGAGCGACAAACAAACTAAACTTTAGTAAAGCAAAATTCGATGAGCTTAGAACTACTATCGGGAACATTAATTGGGACAACACCCTTAAAAATATCAGTACAGAGGACAAATGGGAAAAGTTTAAAAGTATCCTAATCACCTCATGTGAGCAGTTCATTCCCTTTAAAAATAAAAGAAACTCAACTAAAAGGAAACCAATGTGGCTCGACAAGACGGTAAGAGGGGCAATAAATGAAAAAAAGAAAGCGTTCAAACTACTAAAGCAACAAGGCAGCGAAGAAGCGCTAAAATCATACAGGGAAAAAAACAAAATATGCAAAGATAAGATCAAAACTGCCAAGGAGGAAGCAGAAAGACGGATCGCAAAAGAGAGCAAAAACAACCTGAAGCTATTTTTCAACTATATTAACAGCAAAAGGATTTGCAGGGAGAGCGCTGGCCCTTTAAAAAATAATGCAGGAGAGATCATTGATGATGACGTAGGGAAAGCAAATCTACTAAACACTTTCTTCTCAAGTTTATTCACAAACGAAAAGGAAATGCCACACGAGATGCAGGGGAATAAAATGAACCCATCACAAAATATCTCATACCTAATGCAGAAGGAGGTGCGGAAGCGACTAAAGAAGACTAAAATTGATAAATCGCCGGGCCCAGATGGATTACACCCAAGGATACTAAGGGAACTAAGTGACGAGATAGCTAGGCCGCTATATCTAATATTTCTAGACACTATCAAGACCGGTGTAGTACCATTGGATTGGCGCATTGCCAACGTGGTTCCAATTTACAAAAAAGGGAGCAAAAGTGGGCCTGGTAACTACAGGCCAGTAAGTCTCACTTCAGTAATGGGTAAAATTTTCGAGAGGATTCTGAGAGACGCCATCGATGAGCACCTCAAGGAGAACAAGGGAATAACTCCTCACCAGCATGGATTCATGAAGGGTCGCTCATGTCAGACAAATATGATCAGTTTCTACGATGAAGTAAGCTCTAAGCTGGACCAGGGAGAATCTATTGATCTCGTACATCTGGACTTCTCTAAAGCCTTTGACACCGTGCCACATAATAGGCTAATATACAAAATGAGGCCGCTCGGACTGGGCGAAAACGTGTGTAAGTGGGTAAAAAATTGGCCAATGATAGAAAGCGGAGGGTGGTAATAAATGGTTCGTACTCTGATTGGACCACAGTCGCTAGCGGGGTGCCACAGGGTTCAGTATTAGGCCCCACTCTGTTCAACATATTTATCAATGACCTGATAGAGGGGCTGCAAAGCAAAATATTAATATTTGCAGATGACACAAAATTATACAATATAATGAATGCAACGGAGGACAATGTGCGGCTGCAAACGGACCTGGACAAGCTGGGGGCTTGGGCAGAAAAATGGCAAATGAAGTTCAATGTTGAAAAATGTAAGACTATGCACATGGGCAGGAGAAACGGATGTCACCAATATTCGATTAATGGAGTACCGCTAGGAAAAAGTGATATGGAAAAGGATCTGGGGGTATTAGTGGATAGTAGACTAAACTGGAGTAAACGATGCCAGTCAGCTGCTGCAAAGGCAAATAAAGTCTTGGGGTGCATTAAAAGAGGTATAGGGGCGAAGGATGAGAACATTATCCTTCCATTATATAAGGCACTAGTCAGGCCTCACATGGAATACTGCGTACAATTCTGGTCACCAGTGCTCAGGAAAGATGTCACAGTGCTTAAGGGGATTCAAAGAAGGGCAACTAAACTAATACATGGAATGACGGGACTGGAATACCCAGAGAGGCTATCCAAATTGGGATTATTTACTCTAGAAAAAAAGACGGCTAAGGGGTGATCAAATAACTATATATAAGTACATGAGGGGACAATACAAGGATCTCTCCCATGATCTGTTTACACCTAGGACTGCGACGGTAACAAGAGGACATCCGCTACGATTAGAGGAAAGTAGGTTTCATCACCAACATAGAAGGGGATTGTTTACTGTAAGAGCAGTTGGACTGTGGAACTCTCTGCCGGAGGAAGTGCTGATGGCAAAATCCATAGAGGAGTTTAAAAGGGGACTTGATGTCTTCTGGAGAGGAAGGACATTATAGGATATAAATCTTAGGTTAATTGTCAATCCGGGTATACAGGCAGGTAGGAACTATTAGGGGTTGATCCAGGGAACAGTCTGATTGCCATTAGGGAGTCGGGAAGGAATTTTTTCCCCAAAAGGGCTAATTGGCTTCTGCCCTTGGGGTTTTTTGCCTTCCTCTGGATCAACACAGGAGGATAGACAGGCTGGACTAGATGGACATTGTCTTCATTCAGCCTTACATACTATGTTACTATGTCATTTGCCTACAACATTCCTATTTCTGAATCAACCACTATATATCTCAAAAATACTAATGACCACATATTCGTCCTTGAGTAAATTACATGCTCCGCCCCTGATCACATGACAGTCACGTCATTACAGATCCTAAAACATGCAGAGTCTGACAGCAGCCATGTGCTTACAAGATCTGTGATGATGTCACCGTCATGTAATCACTCACCAGGGCTCTGACCTCTGGCCCTGATCACATGCCAGTAACGTCATCACAGGTCCTTCACTTTATTAACAAGCTGCAGAGCCGGACAGTAGCCGTGTACTTACAGGACCTGTGATGATGTAAACTTGTATGGGAGGAGTCTGGGATTACATGACCAGGAGGTGATCAGTGTGTGCAGGACTCTGCTGTGCTGGTTGTGATCTCTGTTGTATGAGATAATTGTATGTAGCAGAGCTGTATGTCATGTACATGTAGCAGACCTGTGTGTGTGTGACGTGCATGCAGTAGACCTGTGTGTTTGACGTGCATGTAACAGAACTGTGTTCGTGTTTGATTTGCATGTAACAGAACTGTGTGTATGACGTGCAGGTATCAGAGCTGTGTGTGAATTGCGTGTAGCAGAGCTGCGTTTGTGACATGCGTGTAGCAGAGCTGTGTGTGTGATCTACATGTAGCAGAGCTATGTGTGTATGACGTGCATGTAGCAGAGATTTGTGTATGACGTGCATGTAGCAGAGATTTGTGTGTGTGTGACGTGCCAGTAGTAGAGCTGTGTGTGGTATGCGTGATGTGCATGTAGCAGAGCTGTGTTTGTGTGTGACATGCATGTAGCAGAGCTGTGTTTGTGTGTGACATGCATGTAGCAGAGCTGTGTGTTACGGCACTCTGCCCCCCGAGCGCCAGATGGGGTGCCCTGAACTTCCCGCACCCCACTGTCCCTGCTTACTTGCCTCAGCCCTGGCTAACCCCAGGCGGACAACTGGGCGGCGGTCCCTGTACTGGCTAGGGACCTGGCGACTACCATGATGGAACTAACTAATGGGGGACAGAGTGCCGACAGAAGAGGCAGGTGTAACAGACCAACAAAACTTACTAGGTAAATCAAGGCTGGAGGTGGAGCTCACAGACAAACGCAAGGATACTGACAAGCAACTAGGGCAGACTGGAACAGACCTGACTAGAGGCTAGCAGAACCAATAACTGGCAGTGAGCTCAGGTCACTGCCATCCTTTTAACTTCAAGCCCCCGCCCGGGGGCGGAGAGTGGGAGGAGCCGACTCTCCCACTGTGCATAAGGAAGGTGGGGGAGAGCGGGCGGCACCCTACGGGCGGACACGCCCACGCCGCCGCACACTGGCTGCCCCACGCCGCCGGGAGAGCCCCGACTGCAGAGCTCCGGGACGCCGGAGCCGACATCGGAGCGGTGCGCGCCGGTCGCAGGACCCAGCGTCGCCCTGCATGGTAACACTGTGTTTGTGTGTGACGTGCATGTAGCAGAGCTATCTATTATCTATCAAACACCGTAGAGGCACAACGACAGTGACGTCATCACAGGTCCTAAAGCAGCAGCAGGGCACTTACAACTCCAATCCCTCTCACTATAGTATATCAGTAAGTGGCGCATTACGCCACTAGAAACACTGGTACTATAATGTCCTAACAATTACTAGTGTATATATATATAAATATATATATATATACACACACACACACGGGGGGGCTATGAGGGCCGTACTAAAAGCCGGGCCGTACTCACCAGCAAGGAAGAAAAATATTCTAAACCACCTGTATAGAGGAAGAGTCACTCCAACTACATGTGTGATTTCATTACAGCAGTTAATAAAGAAGTTATGACCACTTTTGCATTACTTTTAGCACAACCCCCTATCTATCTATCTATATCTATCTATCTATCTATCTATCTATCTATCTATCTATCTAGTGAAGTTCCTTTACCTAGTGATCCAGAAAAAAACCCAGCAAATCTGGCATCAGCAAAAGTATTCCATGGCAAGATTGATAGGAATGAACCCAATAGACCTAGCCTGGCATCAGTGTATTCGGATTGTCCATAGTCCATGCATAAAGGGTACGGCAGCAGCCGCCATTACCATACATCGGCCGGTGGACATTTTGTGTGTGCAGAGAAAGTGAAACCGTTGGTAAGTGTAAAGTTCCACAACAGTGGCAGCATTATTAGTCAAATGTGCTCAAGTTTGTCCTTATGGCGTCACCTTTCTTGGTCACCTCGGTAATGGAGGGTTTGTAGGTGAGACCCTGAATATAACCAGTATTACACACGCTTCCTCTGCCGAACACATATGTGATATGTAAGCATTATGATTCTCTATTACAAGACGCTGCAACTGATTAGCTTTAAAAAGAAATTTAAAGGCAAATATAAACTACCGTATGTCCCTCCATCAGTGGCGCTCTAGACAGTCACCTACTTTGCCTACCCCTCATCCATGCCCTGTCTGTGCTCCGCCACTGGTGGTCAGTGACCGCTGTAAAGGTCCACATCACCCATAGTGGATGAAAAAAGTAACTTTTCAGGTCGAAGACTTTACCTGAGACAGTTCTCAAAGTTGAACCCTCCTTGTGGGGTGTCATATCTGGAGCTACTTGGCAGCATTTTGAGTGTTGGGTGTTCAGAGGTCTTCCGTTCGCCCCTCTTTCAGCTTTCCTGTCACTGACAGTCTTTGTTGTATGGGGTGTTAACCCTTTCTTCTACCTGAGATCCTTTCCGTGTCAGCTCTCTCTGCTCAGTCTGATTTCTCGTCTCTTCCCCCTCCGGTCTATTCTGCTTTCACTTTCATCTTCTTACCATTCACATGATAGAAGCTAAGAGTGTATGTATATTAGATGACACGCCGTGCTCCTGGACTAGGGCCCAAAGACTCTGGACTGATGTCAGAACCCAAAATACCCCCCCAATTTAGCACAGTCACCTGGGCCTGAGGCCAGAATACACAACAACTATTATTCTTTTCCTGGATGGGAATTTATCACAGAATTTTTAGAACTGTACATTAACATACTTAAATTGCATGAACTTCCATTTTTCTCAGAAGCAAAATGCCAACTGGAGGCTACACCCCGGGCAAGTCTGCCTCCAAACCCTACCCTCCCCTTATACATATTTAACCCGTTTGGACGCAGCCCTTTTCTTTTTCATTTTTGTTTTTTCCTCCTCACTTTTAAGAAATCATAGCTCTTTTATTTATCCATTAAAGGGGTTGTCCCGCGCCGAAACGTTTTGCTTTTTTTTTCAATAGCCCCCCCGTTCGGCGCGAGACAAACCCGATGCAGGGGTTTAAAAAAAAACAAAACGGATAGTACTTACCCGAATCCCCGCGCTCCGGTGACTTCTTACTTACCTTGCGAAGATGGCCGCCGGGATCTTCACCCACGGTGGACCGCAGGTCTTCTCCCATGGTGCACCGTGGGCTCTGTGCGTTCCATTGCCGATTCCAGCCTCCTGATTGGCTGGAATCGGCACACGTGACGGGGCGGAGCTACGAGGAGCAGCTCTCCGGCACGAGCGGCCCCATTCAGAAGGGAGAAGACCGGACTGCGCAAGCGCGTCTAATCGGGAGATTAGACGCTGAAATTAGACGGCACCATGGAAACGAGGACGCTAGCAACGGAGCAGGTAAGTGAATAACTTCTGTTTGGCTCATATTTAATGCACGATGTATATTACAAAGTGCATTAATATGGCCATACAGAAGTGTATACCCCCACTTGCTTTCGCGGGACAACCCCTTTAACTTAGCTGTTGGAGGACTTATTTTTGCAGGACACGTTGTATTCTTCACTGGTACTATGTAAGGTACCATATAATGTACTGCAAAATTGTAAAAAATTCAAGGTAGAGTGAAATAGAAACACAACGAAATTGCACCATCTGTGGGGGGGGGGGGGGGTTGTTTCTATGCTGTACACGCTTATGACATGATAAATTTATGACAAATGACATGATTATGTTATGCTATGGATCAGTACAAATTCTACGCTACCAAATGTATATACTGTTGTTCTGGATCAAAATTTCTCCAGCAGGAGTTGGGGTATTTTGTAGCCTCCTGATTGAAAACTGTGATTTATGTGCCTTTATGTGCTCCTTTTCAGTTCTTCCGATAGTGCAGTCAGCTTCTTAATGGCAACTGTGACTTTACCCGTGGGTCCTGTATTGTCTGGGATGTAGGTACAACAAGTCTCCCCTATCATCTTACAGACACCCCCTTTTCTGCTAATATCATATCTAGGGCCATTCTATTTTGAGAAGTCATAGTCGAGGTGGGCCCTAATTGATTGCCTAGTCTCTGTAGGGCGTCTCTAGTATAATTTATAAACCGTTGCTGATTATAAGAGATATAGTCAACATTTTTATTTACCGTAATGATTGGGAAAATGGACTCGAAGCCAGCCTCGTCAGATACCCCCCTTGTCTGTCCTATGGTGTCAATATACACCTCTGGATCAAAACTACTGCCTGGGGCCTCTCTTGTTACTCTATGGTAACTATTGGATGTAACCTCATTATCCCCAAGGTTGTCTGACAGGATGTAGAGGGGCATAAGGGCGTTGGCTAAGGCACACTCTCCTTTCCAATTACCTACCAGGCGGCTCCTCAACTTCATGTCCCCGCAAAGCCAATAAACATCTCCTAAGGACTCAACCTGGTTATGTGTCTATCCCACCCCCCCAATGTACTGTAGAAAGAGCAATATCCGTCGGTGAAGTTCCCTAAAAATCTCTGTCCACCCTGTCTGTTTGCATAGCAAGTGTAATTCCCGGGGTAGATGGAAATCCCCCTCCCCATCCCCTCTAACCAGTCCCAACAGGAGCAACGCCCACAGCATGACTAGGCCTGCTCCTCTGGAGGTGAGGCTTTCTTACAATGTAAAGCGTGGATCCAAGTAGGTTTTCCGTCCAGCTTCACAGCTGTGGCAGTAGTCAGGAGCACCTGGTGGGGACCATTAAAACGAGGCTTAAGGAGTATTGTCTAACAAATTCTTCACATAGACCCAATCTCTGGGGAGCAGGTCATGGGTCCCCGTGTCAGTCTCTGGATCTAGAAGGGAAGTAAACACTCAAGAATATACATTAGTTGTTTTATGAGAGCAATAACAGTTTGTTAAGCTACCAGGCTTCATCCGGAGATATCGTGGTAAATACAATCCTAACCTTGGGGCCAACCCAAAAAGTACCTCATATGGGCTGAAGCCTATTCTATCAGGTGTGTACGTTATGGAAAAGAGTACCAGGGGGAGGCACTCGGTCCATGATCTATTGAGCTCTGCCATGGCCTTCTGGATTGTGGTTTCTAAGGTACCATTTACATTTTTTGTTCTACCACTGCTTTGTGGATGGTACGGAGCATTAAAGGCCAGTTGTACCTCCAACACTTTCATTACTTTCTGCATCACTTCTCCCATTGAGGGAGTACCTCGGTCACTCTCAGTTGTCTCTTGTACTCTGCACCTGTATACTACCTCAGAGATCAGTTTTTGGTGGTGGAATTTGTAAGTGGGTATGCCAGACTGGCTACCCTGAAAACGGATCTACGCAGACCAGAACGAACGCATACCTGCCCACCCTTGGCAGTTGGAAGTAGTTTACTTGAAGACGTTGGAACTGGCAGTCAGGACGAGGGGTGCACTGCATGGGAGCTTATACAGACCTACCCACGTTGCTCTGTGCACAAATCAGACAGCCCTGTGTGCGTTTGGCTGCCGAGACGCTAAATCCTGTTGCAGACCAGTGACTAGCAACCACATCTGTCATAGCTGTTTTTGACAGGTGTGATTTTCCGTGGGGGCTGGAACCGTGACGGGATAGGGGCTTGTGGGAGACAAGGCTTGTTGGATACCATCCATTTATCTCCAGGTGTCTCTCTGCCCCTCTCGCTGGTTCCCATTGTTCCTTTTGCCCCCTTTGGTTGCCTGCCTTTGTAACTGAATCAACAGGTCATAATCCACTGGGGGTGACATCTGAGGGGTAACTATCGCCCCAACTCCTGGAGAATCAAGTGTGGGCTTCTGTCTAGCTGTCTTCACAGCCTGATCAGCCGGGTGATTTACGGTTGCCTCTTTTGTGCCATCCTTGGAGTGGCCTTTTGTTGCATTTTCAGGCCACTTTCTCAGGCAGCAAGCGGGCTTCCATTAGGGCTGGTACACCTTTTCTGGTTTTGAATTGCTTTCCTTTTTTTTCATTTGCTTTCAAGAATGACCTCGCTCTCCAGATGGGTCCGTGGTTATGAGCCATGCCATAGGCATAGCGAGAGTCTGTGTAGACATTAGGCACGTTCTCATGAACATGAGGTTCGGCTTTGACTACATCAAGCACTGACTGTAATTGGCTGAGCGCTCAGCCAATCAGCACAGCCCTTTCAGGAGGCGGGGATTTTTAAATCCCAGCCTGCTGAAAGTGCTGGACAGCAGTGTTGGGGAGCCAGCCGGAGGACGCGTTTGAGCGGCAAAGAGGTGAGTAAGTTTTATTTTTACTTTTTTTTAACCAGTTAGAGATGATTTTCATGGAAGGGCTTATATTTCAAGTCCTTCCCCAAAAATCATACTGTGGGGTTTGCCACAAACAACTGCTTTCAATGGGACCGGCAGCAGCGCCGATCCCATTGAAAGCAATGGGATAGTATGCTCTTCTTCTGCCACAGCTGTCACAGAGGATTCCTTTATCCCCGCGGTACCCGCGGGGATGAAGGAAACTCCTGCCACAGCTGTCACAGCTGTTGCAGAAGCCCCGCGGTATTCTCCTTATCTTTACAATAAGACCAGCGCTGCTGCCGCTGGCCCCGTTGAAAAGACTGGCTTTTTTATCACGCTGCAAGAGTGTTTTCACTTACTCTCGCAGCGCAAGAGAGAAAAAAACGCAAGTGGGTGTCAGCCCTAAGTCAAATAACTATAGTGAAATACATATAGCTGTGCAACAAACAGACATTTTACGCTGGCCATTGCTCATCTCCACCACACCATATATAGTCGAGTATAAGCAGAGTTTTTCATCACATTTTGTTGTGCTGAAAAAGCCTCCTCGACTTATACTTGAGTCAGGGAAGGGTTAAAAAAAGCAAACCTTCATATTCACCTCCCAGCCAGCGTCTGTGTCCCCAGCAGCGGTGCGGAAAGCTGCTTCAATTTCTGTGTTCCCGGTGGCGATGCTGCAAGCTGCTTGAATTCTCCCCGCTATTATCTCACTGCTCGGCTTTCAAATCCCCCGCCGTCAGGGCTGTGTAAGTAAGCGCTGTGATTGGATCGAGCACCAGCCAATCACAGCCGGCGCTCGATCCAATCACAGGGCTTACGGCGGGAAATGACAGGGCCAAGCAGAGAGGGGGGGGGGACTTGCGATGGTTTGATCGCTCCTGCAGTATGATGTAATTCCATAGTATTACATTATACTGCAATCTGGCAGGAAATCTATCAAGCCACGCCACAGGTATGGCTTGATAGGCAATCTGCATTTGCAGCCCTGAGGGATTTCAGAAGGCCCCCAGCTGCCATGGCAACCAAACGGCACCTTGCTATCTCATCATAAGGGGCTGGTCCGGACCCCTGAACATTGGTTGAGGCATTTATATGCCACTGCCAGAAATGACTGTGGCATTTAACCCTTTAACGACTGCCCCATCGGGAAACTACGTCCTCAGTAAGTGGGCTTTAATCCTAGAGGACGTAGTTTTATGCATCGTCTTTGGATTAATGCCCACTTGCCTGAGGACGTGACAGCTCCATGCTGTCGGTGCCCGCAGGTAGCCGACAGCATGGAGCTGTCATCCCCGGATGCGGGCAGTCCCCCCCGGTATTATAATCGGCGCTATCCTAGCGCCGATCGCAAAAAAGTAAATAAAACAGTGAAAAAAGTTAGATATTCAGCTGCCCTGATGGATCGGATCCATCATGGCAGCTGAAAATACTCACCCGCCTTCTCCCCGCTGCTCGCTGAAGATCTGGTCCTCCCGCACCCGCCGCCGGCCTTCTGCGCATGAGCGCCAGACGATGACGTCATGCGCACGCGCAGAAGCCCGGGAGCCCCCGGCAAATTTAAAAACTCCTGGCTCCTGAAGGTAGCCGGGAACCAGGAATTGTTACCGGGGACCGCTGTGAGCGGGCCCCGGGCACGCGATCGCCGCTATCCATTGGATAGCGGCGATCGCGAAAAGGTTAAAAAAAAGCTTTAAAAAAGGAAAGTTTCACCTCCCCTCATGGATCGGATCCATGAGGGGAGGTGAAAATACTCACCTCGGGTCCTCTGCGATGTCCCGATGTCCTGGGACCCGAAGTGCCTGTCTGCGCATGCGCGCCCGATGATTGACATCAGGCGCGTGCACAGAGGGGCTCGAGCCCCAGGAAATTTAAAATCCCTCTGCTCCAGGCTGCCATGTGTAGCCCGGAGCAGAGAGATGTCACCAGGGACATGATCACTGTCATCCAATGGATGACAGTGATCATGTAAAGTAAAAAAAAAAAAGTGTAAAAAGTAAAAAAAAAGTTTTAAAAAGTGAAAAAAGCTTGCATTTCATCTCCCCCCACGGATCATATCTGTGAGGGAGGATGAAATAACATACCTAAGGCCCGTGGATTTATCCGTGGACCTTACCCCACCTTCTGCGCACACCGCCATCGCCACAATGGCAGGCGCATGCGCAAAAGCTGTGATAATTTAAAATCTCCCTGCTCCTGGCTACAAAATTTAGCCGAGAGCCTGGAGATTTCACGGGGGCCGTGGTGAGCGGTTCCTGATCACGTGTTCGCCGTTATCCAATGGATAATGGCGATCACGTAAAAGTTAAAAAAAAGGTGAAGGTTCATCTCCCCTCACCGATGCGATCGTTGAGAGGAGCTGAAACTTTTACCGGAGGCCTCCGTATTTGCACCCCGACGCGATCTTCCTCCATGAACTTTCCCGGATTCTACACATGCGACCGCCGGCAAAACACCAAACACATGCGCAGGAGTCGGGGAGCACAGGAAAATTAAAATCTCCTTGCTCCCAGGCGACCAATGGTCGCCGAGAGCCTGGAGCAGTGACGGGTGGCCTCGTTGAGCTGTCCCCAGTCACATGATAAAAAGGTAGTGATCTACCTTAGGCCGGTCTCACATGACCGGATAGGAATTACGGATTCCGCATGCGTCTGATCCGTGGTATTACGCAGATTAATCGCATTGGATTACACAATTCCGCTCACATTAGCGGGTCGGAATTGTATAATCCACTCGCAGAAAAGAGAACGCAGCATGTTCTATTTTACCGCGGATATCCGCAACATAGAGCCCATTGTGCTCCATGATCGAGAATAAACCCGCTGCCCATACGCAACTACATTGTATACGGGCTGCGGGTACCCGCGTCATCGCTAAGCGACGGTGCGGGACATACAAACAACAAAAAAGGTGTACTGCGCATGACCGCCTGTGTGAGTAGGCAGTGATGCGCAGTACATTACACGGCCGTACGCAGGGTCACAGCCGGGCTCACAGATGGGATCCGCTGCATGCCTCCGCAAGCAGATTCCGCCTACGGCTGCGTGAGCCCGGCGTTATTCAGACCGCTACCTGTAATCCGTAATTTACAAGAAGCCCCGGGAACGCTCGCCTTCATGCAGTTCCAGGAGCAGCTTGTTGAGTGCCTTCTGTGTGAGACCGCCGCACCTCGGCAAGCTTACGGAGACTCACAGAACACCACTTTTCAGACCCCATACCCGCCACTGAGGTCAAGAAATACCCCCAAAAAGCATGAGAGGAGGGGGAATACCCGGTTTTATTGCCCCATGTACCCATCCCAACCAGCCTCCATAATTACCCCTGTCTTTGGAAATACTACACAGTTCACATTATTACTTTTATCTAAGATTTAGGGAATCCCGAAAAGAGTGCGGAGTGTGTGGGGGAGGGGATATTTTTTTAAGGTGTCAATTTTTATTCCGTACAAGTGGGCAATGGGGCCTGTAATTTATTCAGTTGTGCCCTGAAATCCAACGGGTGTTCCCTCCATTATGGGCCTAGCCATGTGTCCTGTAAGTAGATTAGGGCCACAATGGGTATGTTTTTGAACACGGGACAAACGGGGGTATCCATTTTGGGGTGAAAGTCTTCATCCCTATGTGTGCTGTACAAAAAAATAGTTTTTAAATTGATACAACTGCCAAAAAAATGAAAATTGTAATTTTTTTCCTACTGCTTTGCTTAAATTTATTCAAAAATTGTAGTGTAAAAATACACAGTACACCCCTAGATAAATTCGTTAGGGGGGTCTAGTTTTCAAAATGGGGTCATTTGTTGGGGTTCTCTGTCGTTTTGGCCGCTCAAGGGCTCTACAAGTGTGCTATGGGGCCTAAATCACCTTCATGCTAAATTTCTGTTCTGAAAGCCACCGACTACTCCTTTCGTTTTGGGCCCCGTTGTGCATCCAGACATAAGACTAGGGCCACAATGGGTATGTCTCTGAACACGGGACAAACAGGGGTATCCATTTTGGGGTGCAAGGCTTCATTCATGTGTGTGCTATACAAAAAAAGCTGTTTTTAAAATGACAGAATTGACAAAAAAACGAAAATCACAATTTTTTCCTTTTGCTTTGCTTGAATTCATTCAAAAACTGTGGGGTCAAAATGGGCAGTACACCAATAGATAAATTCGTTAAGGGGTCTAGTTTTCAAAATGGGGTCATTTGTGGGGGTTCTCTTTGGTTTTGGCCGCTCAAGAACTCTACAAAAGTGCTATGGGCCTAAAACGCCTTCAAGCAAAATTTATGTTCTGAAAGACACCGACTACTCCTTTCATTTTGGGTCCCGTTGTGCATCCAGACATAAGATTAGGGCCACAATGGGTATATTTCTGAACACGGGAGAAACGGGGGTATCCATTTTGGGGTGTAAATCCACATTTTCATGGGCACTATAGGAAAAAAATATAAATGACATATTTGCAAAAATATGAAATTTTATTTTTTCTCCTCTAAATTTAATTAATTCCTGTAAAAAAAACTGTGGGGTCAAAATACTCATGACACCCCTCAGTGGATACATTAAGGGGTGTAGTTTTTAAAATGGGGTCATTTGGGGGGGATATCTGTTATTCTGACACTAATGAGCCTTTGCAAACTTGGCTTGGTGCAGGAAAACAAAGTGTTCCTCAAAATGCTGAAAAGTAATGTTAAATTTGTACATCATCTAAATTATTTAAAAAAAACACAAAAGTTTTTCAAATGTGCATTCAGAATAAAGTAAACAGATGGAAACATATATCTTATAAAAATTTGTACAGTATGTTTGGACATATTTGAGATATTACAGTTGAAAATGTGAAAAAAATGACCAGTTTTTCAAAATTTTCCCAATTTTGGCGCTTTTAATAAATATACACAAATTATATCTGTTTTTTTTTACAACCAAAATGAAGTACAACATGTGGTGAAAAAACAATGTCAGAATCACTTGGATATGTAAAGCCTTTACGGAGTTAAGCTATGTTGAAAGACGCATGTTAGATTTCCAAAATTTGGCTCCGTCACTAAGGCGCAAACAGGCTTCGTCACTAAGGGGTTAAAGGTTTAATATCTGCGTTTAGTGGGAGCAATGATCAGAGCTATGGGTCAGAAACAGCCGAAAACCTGCTATATATGTGCAACACCCCTCAGGGGTACCCCGGACACTTGACAAATGTGGGGAGCTGGGAGGGGTAAGCGTTGGCTTGTCATGGTGGCACTTACCAGGCTCCTTTCCCAGAGGGATGACATGCAGCCAAGGCCAGAGCAGGATTGCAGGCCACCGTTGACACCCCTATGATAGAGAATGCCAATAAACAGAATGATGGGGGTAGTAGTTGTCACAGGTGACGCCACCGTTCCTACAGACCGATATATCACATGGTGGAGAATAAACATAGACACTGATTTCTAGTACCTCAGGTCCCCAGGAACGGTTAGGGCCCGGTATAAACTTAACTTGGAATAACTTCGGCAAAATGATTATTTACAGCAATTCAGGTACAATTCTTCACAGTGCAGGTACAGAAAGAAGGTTCAGATGTCAGGGAGGATACACAGAATGAAACCAGTCCTACAGTCCACGTTATCCGTCTGGTACTGCTCCTGGACTGGGAGCACTCCGGAGGAGGAAGGGGGTAAGGGTCACTCCACAGACACATTGGTAGTATTTACTTTTAGGATTTGCACCCTGCACTTGGAGATGTGTGGGTGTGACTTAGGAGAGTACTTTTACACGGTGATCCTGATTTCGGATGACCGCATAGGAAAACTTGTGAGTTTGAATTAGTACCTCTGAACTGTGTCTTAAAAAGTGATTACTTATAAAGCTCTCTCTTAGGCTTGGGGCTCACTCCACTCACATTCAAAATGCAGTCACTATGGGATATCTCTCCTTCTCCTCCATCTTCACCACAAGGAAGCTGAAAGTGTTTTCATGTGGCTCAAGGTTTTGGCACTCTCTCTGATTGAAGACCAGATGGAAGCTCCAACTGAACACAGATTGAAGACCCCTTTCCCGCTCTCAAGCACTCCTATTCATACCCTTACTCATACCACTTGACGTGACAGACTGATACATATACAGGCAGGCAATGATTTTACAGGAGTTAACCTCTCAAGCTGGGCAACACACACACACTGGAAATAACAAGACAGCTTTCCACAGTGCATCCACATGAGACAAACATGTATGACATTTATGGAGGGGACCAGGATAATGTTCTGAGACACTACATATGGAGCGGGATCGCCCCCACCCCTGATCCTCTCCATACAAACCCTAATTGGAGAGGCGAGGTGGGGGCACCACATAATTACGTAGCCCTTTCCCTGGGAGAAATAAACCGGGGGAGGGGTGACAGGGTGCCAGGGAGATAAAACAGAAGGGGACCTGTACTAAAATCTCCACTCCCTTTAGTCCGGAGCCATACTCCTGCCCTTCAAGACAATGATTATTACTACAGTCTCCAAAACTTGAAATTAGAGGGACACAGATTTAAAGGGATTGTACAGGATTAGGAAAATATGGCTGTTGTCTACCAAAAGACAGCACTACCCCTGTCCACTGGTTGTTTGTGGCATTGCAGCTCCCTTTACATTCATACTGCTGAGCTGCAATACCACAAACAACCTGTGAGCAGCTGCGACTATTTCTTGGTAGAAAGCTGCCATGTTTTTCTAATAGCCTACAACCCCATTTAAGCAAACCGCTGGTTTGGGGGCGAAATTCAGTCCCAGGATCAGAATGTGGAGGGGCTATATTACTCGTAGATGATCTTCTCAACAGTCTCTCCATTCTGCCACTTCCGGCTGTCATTTTCCTGCAGTCATGATGGCGGTGGTAACCCCACACCTTCAAGTATTTCACTTACTCTCTAGCTCTGGTTCGGCTGCTGCTGATGTAATCAGAGACTCTCACTCCTGATATCCCCATTGAGTGTCTCTGCTGCATGCAAGACATACAGGCTCGCCTCACCAGGAGGGAGGAAAGAGTCAGAGTCTCTGATTATGTCAGCAGTGGCTGGACTGAAGCTACAGTAGAGGATGAGTGAAATACTTGATTGTGTGGGTTGCTGCCTAGCTGGAGGTTAAGGGGTGGGGAGAGCACAAAGAGGGGGCACTATTATTATTATAGTGGGATACTATTAATACTGGGGCCACTAGTGGGATCATTATTGCTACGAAGAACACTAAGGTGGGGGTGGGTCACTATTAATATTGATGCCACTAAGGAGGACACTATTACTACAGGGGGCACTATTACTACTGGGACCACAAAGAGGACATTATTACTACTGGGACCACTAAGGGGGCACTATTACGATTGGGGCCACTATTACTAGTTGGAGCCCCTAGAATAACGGGGGGCAAAAACGTATGTTGTGATAAGCCATGCTTCTAACCACATGCCCAAATCACCGCCCCTTTGATCTTGGGCGGTATTTTTTTGTGACAAAGGTGGCAACACTACCTCCAACCTCCAGTCCAGAAACCTGGAGGGTCACTCTAAATACAGTTCTGTGTGGCCGACGCCCACTCCACTCGCTGACTAGAGATGGGGCGGAGGGGGAACCCAGGCTGGTGGGTCAGGCACAGCAGTCAAGCTTTCCTGATTTTAATTTGAAGTGTGTTTAATTAAAAGAAAACTCAGTCCATACTCCTCTGTAGCTCCGTGTCAGCTGCAATGGCCGTTCTATTACTCGCCGTCTTCCATGTTGTGGGATCATGTGACAAATACGTGATCACAGTAGTCAATTACTGGCCTCAGCATTGGTGAGGCTGGGAAATGTCAACACCAATCGTGTTCTTGTCACATGATCACACAACACAGAAGTCAATGTGGGACAGCGCGCTCATTACAGCTGCCGGAAAGCGACAGAGGAGGTGAATATGGACTGTTTTTTATTTTATTATGCAGCAAGCCAAACCAGACCCAGGTGTGAGAGCAGTGGAAAAGCAGCTTTTTGTCACGGTGGCGCCGCTGCTCTCCTCCCTAGAAAATATGTGTTTATGGTGCAGTTTCCACCGGTTGAAAAGGTGTACAGTCAAGTTCATGACGCTAGTCCGTATACAGACCAAATAAAATACAATGTGAAAAATTAAAACATTTCTTTCCCCTGAAGTATAGTGCGGTACTTTAGTGCAGGTAGTAAGTGGTGGGAAGGGACTCCAGGAGAATCAAAGGTGCAAAGATTGAACAGTTTATTGCTTCAAAATAACAAGAATCTTCAGCTTTCTTTAGTGTTCACTGGCCGAGGGCAGTGCTGGATTCCGTGCGAGATTCAC